>NC_085033.1:10921995-11146995 GCF_963692335.1 Osmerus eperlanus | reverse complement strand
AACAGGGAAAGGAAGAGCACAGACCCACACACACACCTAGGCTCCATCTCCTCCAGCGTAGAGAAACGACTGGGTAGGTTGATTTACGAGTCTCGTTGTGTTTAGGCTGTGGCTTCCACCTGTAAGCTATTCATAAACAAAACAGCTAAATAATAAATGTCTCGGGATGCTGTGTGCTTGCCGGCGTGGCGTTTAAATGAATAGGAATTAGTGGGAAAGAGCAGAGCGCCAAGCCCTATGCGAGCATGTTGTTTATGCGCTATGGGGACATCCATTTATCAGACCTGCGTGGGTTGCCAGGTTTGGTACCAGCAGGAGCAGAGGGGGATGTGAGAACACGCAGGGCCAAGAGAGGTATCAGTGACAACCTAGAGCATGCTGCTGGGGTTTGATTAAAACGCTGGCAACCCCCATTCAGCAGAGGTAAATGGACAGACCAGCATGAGCCAAAACAATCCCAGTCACTCAGGAGCAGAGCTCAGAGACGCTGCCGACAGCCTATGGGTCTGTGGGGACGGCCTGCAAATGAACACAATCACCTTCAGTAGTTGTGCCTGTATCTGCTAGATGTATTAGCCATTTGCACTCCTAGTTGGTCCATTTATATAGCCTCTCCTCCTCCTGCTCCCCTCTGCAGCTGGCTCCTTTCTCGTGGCAGGAAAAAGGAGCGTTTCTGCTTCGGAGGCAGACGAATCTGTCGCAGTTTCATGGAACACACCTCTGCTGACATGGTACAGCAAATGCATGGTTCGACGTTTCGTTTCAAAGTGTTCGGTCCATCCGTCGTGGTTATGTGTGTCTGTCTGACGAGATTCTATCTGTCTCTGTCTGGCTGACTTTCTGGCTATCTAAGTGACTGGCTGGTTGACTGGCCGGCTGGCTGGCTGGCTAGCAGGCAGGCTGGTACCTGTCAGATTGTCACACTGTCATGTGGAGACGCTGTGAGGCCTGTGGTCACCATCTGTGAGTGTTTAGGCTGGCTTGCGAAGCATCCTGGCTGGCTAACAGTCACTAAGACTGACCTTTCGGCTGACCAGCAGCCCAGCCTACGGTTAGATATCCGCTTAATGGAAGCTGCCACTCACATTGGCTCGCCTGGACACACACACGCATGTCTAATGTCACTGGAGGGTCACCGGGGGGGGGCTGAGCTGTCACTAGTGTTGCGAATTAGTAGTCCGTGTGATCAGATGGGAGGATGACCATCGTAGGGACCCTGCTGAGAGGACGTCCCCTCCAGACATGGGTCCATAACATTGAGACCGTGCTGAAAATAAGTCCCCGGAAGATATTGGTTCTGAATACAAGTGTGACAGGTGTCCCCCCAGGGTGATTGACAGCTGTCTGTCTGGTGGGGGAGAGGCTTCACACAGACCCACCCACCCACACATAAAACATAGACAGATGCTCTGCCGTGGCGTTTTGCAAAGTGACGAGCCTGTGCAGAAACACTTTCCGATAACATCTGAACACTATCTGTCCTTCCTCTTGGCTCTTTCTCAGTATCTGTCCAGTCGAGAACATCCAGTTTCAACAAGGCCACGATGTTCCTGCCTAAGGCACAAGCAGGACTCAGCATCCTAAGTGCAGGTACAGGACGGTGAGAGCCGGACAGGGTCCTAATGACGGCTGATCAGGCTGACCCACAGACCTCGGAGAGACACAGTTGTGACAGTCAGGAGAGAGAGCACCACCCCCGGGCCTTCCGCTCACCTCCTCTGACATTTAACTAAAAACCAATCTCCATCTCTGTGAGAGCAAGACCTAACCTGAGGGCTGTTCTGTGCGTGTCCCCGTGCGGTTGTGTGTGTTTGTGTATGTGTGCATGTGTGTATATGGTTAGAGTGTATGCGTGTGTGGGTGCAGTAGTGTGTGTGGTGCTGTGTGTGTGTGTGTTTGTGTGTGTATGGTTAGTGTGTATGTGTGTGTTGGTGCGGTAGTGTGTGTGTATGTGTGTGTCGTATTGTGTGGGGGTGTTTTTGTGTGTACATGTGTGTGTGTGTGTGTACGTGTGCACCCCCAGGTTCCTCCGAGGGTGAAACACTGTGGCAGGGGTCTCAGTTAGCAGAAGTGAGGTCAAGGTCCAGCACTGTGGGACATCATCATCTTCATCTTATCAGCGTTGTAATAATTTGGCGATAAAATAAAATAAAAAATAAAAAAAGCCTTCCCCCACTCTAATCCCAGCTCTCTGGAATTGGAAACTTATACAAGGGTTAGTGAGGGGAGGTGGATGGTGCCCCTGGGCCTCAGTGCTGCTCTGGCAGGGGAGAGAGAAAGAGGGAAAATGTCCTTCTGTTTGACATATTGCACATCATGTCGCCCCTCTTTTACGGTTCCGCAATCTTTAGCATTTCACAGAAGGGGTCTCCGACTGCAGGTTAACTAGTAGCCAGGGGCTAGAAGAATTCCCTATGACAAATGGAACAGTCAATTGGAATGGGGAAGTGGAGGGGGACCGTGGGGGAGGGGGTGCTGAGGGGACGGGAGGTGTGTGTGAGGAGGTGGGGGGGGGGGTTCTGTGGGAAACGGACTTGGCTGATCAGTGGTCTGTTATTGAAGGTGGGGAAGAGGGGAGGGGGTGAGGTGACAGGGATGGGACAAAGGGGATGGGAGCAGGAGAGGAGAGGTGTTTGTGTGTGTGTGTGTGTGTGTGTGTGTGTGTGTGTGTGTGTGTGTGTGTGTGTGTGTGTGTGTGTGTGTGTGTATGTGGGGAGGGGGAGTCGGCGTTCAGGGAGACAGATAAATCTCTTCTTGTCATGGGGTGGGTTGCCAGGTTGGTGGGGGGTGTGAATGCTCTCCAGGGGTCAGTAACTTGTACAGCAACCACACTTTGACCATGGAAGCTGTGTCCTCACTTCCAGTGTCTCTTCTCAAACATCTTTCAGGATGTGCATTCATTTGCCTTCACACTGTTTGGTTGTCTTGATTGTCCTGTTTGACTTTTGAACACATTGGCCAAGCTCTTGTGTAAAAAAATAATAAAACGTGCTTCTTCCTCTCACATTCTTGTCTCCCCCCCCCCCCCCCTCTCTCTCTCTCTCTCTCTCTCTCTCTCTCTCTCTCTCTCTCTCTCTCTCTCTCTCTCTCTCTCTCTCTCCCATCTCCCTCTCTCTCTCTCTGTGTCCTACCACCATCCTGTCACGAAAAGGGCTTGAGTTCACCACAAGTTTTCCCAACATTGTTGTCCTCTCATTTTTCATCAGTCTATACCCCTCCACCCCTCCAACCCTCCACCCCTCCATCTCTCCATCCTAAACCCCACTGTCACCCTCAACCTTACTGCCCCCCCCCCCCTCTGTCAGTGGCACAAATGCATTTGTTCAATACCTCCAGCAAACAGATTAGGGTGCTCTTATCGGAGACAGGGAGTACGTGATAATGGTTTTCACCAGATCTCCCCTCTGTCACAGATTAAAATGGCCCTGGCTACAGCGTATTAGCAATCTGTTTTCTCTTCTCAATTTTTTTTGTCTCTGCTTTGCCATTGGATTTCCTGTCCAATCTATTGTTGCAGGACCCTACAGATACAAGGAGAAGTCCGTTTCAATCTGATAGGTGATTGTTTTTTTTCCTCCCCCTGTTGCTGATTCCCTGGTCTGCCATCGATCGTGGCTTCACCCTGGCTGCTTGTCACCTTGGTGTGTGTGTGTGTGTGTGTGTGTGAATGTGTGTTTCAGAGATCAGCTCCCTCACTTCCTTCCTTTAAACTTGATACAAAGTGATTGATCCGTGGGTCGTTTGAACAAAGGCAGGCCAGAGATACGGAGAGGGTGAGACAGACACACAGACTGGTAGACAGACAGACAGACAGACAGACAGACAGACAGGTAGACAGACGGACAGACAGACAGGTTCAATTATAGATCAACAAAACTCCATTCAACATAAAAGGTCAATTTTCAATTGTAATAAAACACACGTTTGGTATTTGGTGTTTATTTTAGACCTCTCTCTCTCTCCCCCTTTCTCTCTCTCTCTCTCTCTCTCTCTCTCTCTCTCTCTCTCTCTCTCTCTCTCTCTCTCTCTCCTCTCTCTCCTCTCTCTCTCTCTCTCCTCCCTCCCTCCCTCCCTCCCTCCCTCCATCCCTCCCTCCCTCCCTCCCTCCCTCCTCCCCCCCTCCATCTATCTATCTCTCTCCCCTCTCCCTCCCTCTCCTCCCTCTCCCTCTCCCTCTCCTCTCTCTCTCTCTCTCTCTCTCTCTCTCTCTCTCTCTCTCTCTCTCTCTCTCTCTCTCCCTCCCTCCCTCCCTCCGTCTCTCTCTCTCTCTCTCTCTCTCTCTCTCTCTCTCTCTCTCTCTCTCTCTCTCTCTCTCTCTCTCTCTCTCCCTCCTCTCTTTCCTATCTATTTCTCCCTCTCATCCCCTCCCACTCTATCTCTCTCTCTCTCTTTCCCTATCTCTCTCCCTCCCTCTCTCCCCTCCCTCTCTCTCTCTCATCTCTCTCTCTCTCTCTCTCTCTCTCTCTCTCTCTCTCTCTCTGCTAAGCCCATTAGCAGGCCAGTCCTCTCCTGTGTAACACCTCAGTCTCCTATCCCTGTCTCTCTCTGTCTCTCTCTGTAGCTGGCAGGAATTTACTGCATGCAAATGGCCCTAGTGTACGAGAGGTGCTGTGATGACATATACATATTTAATGAGACGGAATGAAAACGTGGCTGAGGTTGAGGGCGGAGGCATTGGACCGGTGATCACACACACACACACAGACAGACACACATTCATGCACTTAGATAGACACACACACACACCTTGGCTATCTGGTCCCCTCCTCATTTGCCTGTTTTTATAGACTTGTCCCTTACAAGCCACAAAATGTCACTGCTGTTGTTAATCCACATACAGCTGGAGTAATGAGACTTCACTCATGTACTTGCAGTGTGTGTGCATGTACATGTGTGTGTATCAGTGCTTGTGTGTGTGTGTGTGTGTGTGTGTGCTGTGTAAGGGTGTGTATTTCCCTTTTCTGAACCTGGTCCACAAGACACACATACACACGCACACTGAAACAGCAGGCTGTTTTTGATGCTGGAAGTTATATTGTGTGCCCCTAGGGTCTTTTAGCAGTGGAGCTGTGTGTCTGTAGTGAAAGTGATTATGTCTGCTTGCCGTTTAGCAACGCAGGTTCACCCTAATGAAAGTTTCCCACAGGAGTGGGCTTCACTACACTTCTTCTCTCTCTTCTCTATCTTTCTCCCTCTCTCTCTCTTCTCTGTCTTTCTCTCTCTCTCTCTCTCTCTCTCTCTCTTTTTATCTCTCTCACTTTCTCACTCTCTGTTTCTCCATCTCTCTCTCTTGCTCTCTCACTCTCTACCTCTCTCCAACTCTCTTCCAAACCAAATACATTCAGTAAAGGGGGAAATCAATACCTTTGATTTAATCCTTAACACAGTCCTGTCAACGTATGTTTTCACAGGGATCCCCAAATCAAGTTTTATGTTTTTGTAGGATATTATCCGATAAAGTAGATTACTGTAAGAAAAATAAAACATTTTGAAGGGAAACGTTCCTCAGACGTGAGAGCAGTGCATCTGGCCAATAACCCTGGACGTTACATGACTCTGACATGGGTCTGTCTTCTCTTCCATAGTCTGTATGTCTACTGCATGTGTTTGCATATGTGTATGCATTTGTGGGTGTTTGGACTGTATATTTGTGTACTTGTACATGTAAGAGTGTGAGAATAACTTATTTTGAACGACTTGACTTGATGGAGACACATTCACACGCACACACACACGCACACACACTCACATTCACACAAGCAACTCACTTCAACCTTAACATGACAGAGGAACAGCCGGAGCTAGCCTTCCTCTGCTTGCTAAAGCTGCCAAACAAGCCAGCTTAGAGCACAAATTAAACTTAACAACCGAAATATGATTTTGGCCCAGAGTTTTTTCCCTGTCTTCCAGGCCTGACAGGACCCAGAAAATGGGGGTGGGGACTTTATAGAGTTAGCTCTGTGCAATAATTCTGGCTAGTGCGGTAAGGAGTAGCCTGTAGCAGTTTAGATGAGGGGTGTCCAGACTCACCGCATGTTTAAATCGGGAGAAAATTGGATCTCTCTGGCCTGATTGTGCTGGTAAATGAAAGTGTGTGTGTCTGTGTCTGTGTCTGTGTGTGTGTGTGTGTGTGTGTGTGTGTGTGTGTGTGTGTGTGTGTGTGTGTGTGTGTGTGTGTTAGAGAGAGAGATGCATTTGTGTTTGTATCTGTGTGTGTGTGTGTGTGTGTGTGTGTGTGTGTGTGTGTGTTTCAGTATCTGACATAAGAGTACCTTATTTAGAATGACTCAACTGTTTGAGGTAAACAAATAAAGAGAAACCCACCCAAAATAATAAACGTAAAGTAAAATAAATACAGCCCGAAATATAGGAGACAAATACAACAACATTTACAACAAAATTAGAAACTGCTTTACGTGCGTTGTAAATGATGAAGGTGCACAGAAACAGTAGATGGCAGAAGGGTGGCCAGGTTTGACTGCACTATTCCCTGCTCTAGCCTACAGTATTGTTCTGTCCAGGCTAGCCCTGCTCCCATATACCACAGCCTCTGTCAGAGCAGCATGATTATGAATAGTGAGCATAATGCGCGGCCATGAATAGGATTGTCGCCCTGATTGTGATGTATAGTTTTTCATTACCGCTCCCCAGCCCCTGCCATTAGACATGTGGAAAATTCTATTTATCCCCTCATTTGTAAAAATCCCCTCCCTGTCTGATAGCAATCAGAGGCCAGTAATTGTCTGTGCCGACCTGACGGCTGGCGGCTGATGAAGAGCTATGTGGAGGCAGCGTCAGGACCCGGGGAACCGGCCACCCCGTCGCCGTGCCGACCGTCGCCGCCCCACCGCCACCCCGAGTCTCATCCCGCCACGTAATTAATAACCATTTGCAGATGGCGAGCAGCTCGCTGTCCGGACGATCTGTGATGACGATGGAGCCGGATACATAGACGAACAGTCACACACGCGCGCAGAGACACACACACTTCAGTACTCACTGGCGAACAGTATAGCCGCTCGCAAATGGGGGTGGATAGAGTAAGAGGTGTTTAGCCTCTTAAGTAGCCCGACAGACTGACAGAAAGTCTGGGAAAACAAATATCAGATTTATAATGATAAATGATTGAATGCCCTTTTCGATATGTTATATGTAAGAGAGCAGGGCGAATTGTTTGCTTTGAATATGCAGGTTTTTACCAGCTGAGAGACACTGAGCAAAACCAGGCAGAGAATTTATGTATTTATCGAAGTCAAGTGGTACTTTTTTATGTTGTGGCAATTAACTGAATATATACTTCTTTCTCTCTCCTCTTAAGCTTATAAAGGTAAAAGCATGTAGGAGATAAAATTACAATTTACAGTAAGTAGATCTTTTAACTGGGCCCATTATTCTTCTCATCTAGTCATGATATATGCACCTACTTTATTTTAGGCAATTCCAAGAGCTTTGCTCCTCTAATTCAGTTATTCTAATTTATGATAGAACATTATGCAGATAATACTGAATTACTTCGTGATTGAGGACAGCTAATAACCCCTTATGCAGCCTACCCCCCCCCCCCTACACACACACACACACACATCCTACCCCCCCCCCCCCCCACACACACACACACACACACATACACACACTCAAACCTTGGATCCAAAGCTGCTATACATCTATTTCCCCCTCTGTGTTTACAGTGATGTGGTTGAGTATTTTAGTGGTCTGTTTAGAGTGGACGTTCGTCTTGATAAACACTTTATGTATATCAGGCTCCACTTGTTTCCCCGTGCTGAGAATAATGGCTGTCTAATTGACTCATTTGGAGGCTTTATGCCTACAGGAGGGCCTGGCATTAAATGTTTGATCGGCCTAATTTCCAAACACATCATTAGGCTCTATCTCTTCTCCTCTTAATAAGGACTTTATGGGGCCCCTCCTTTAAAAGTCTTTGTCTCTTATACTGCAGGTTCCTGGACCCATAATTAAGTCAAATATTTTAAAATATGGTAATGCAGGACCTGTTTGAATATGCTTCCTCCATTCCCATAATTTCATTATCGAGTAAAACACACTAATTGTTTGAGAGTGTGAGGCAGTTCTTGGCAGAAATGTTGCACTAATTACAAGGAGAGTGGCTGCACTCCAGCCCCTGTGTTTGTGTGTGTGTGTGTTTGTGTGTGCATGAGCATGCATGTGTGTGTGGGTGTGTGTGTGTTTGGGAGCGTGTGTGTGTGTGTGTGTGCATGTATGCGTAAGGACAGGCCATTTAGACAAGCCTTATTCCATTTTTGACCACAGTCACATTCCTGGCAAGTCCAGGGCTTCTATCCCTCCAGTAATCACACTGGGCTGGCAAACGTTTTCTGCATACTGAATTATGATAACATTGCTCAAAGGTCAACATTGTTGTACTCTGTGAGAATAGAGTGTGTTCCCATGTACTAAACACTTGTGTCTATTTTCAGTGCTTACATGGTTGGATACAAATCTCTGTGTGACCATGAGTATCGTGATAGTCTCTTGTGTGCCAGTGTGCACCAAAAGTGTGTCTGTCAAAACCTTTAAATAAAAATGTAATATTTATTATTTGTTCTTCAGTGTTTTTACAGCACGGCAATGCAATATAACTATATATTAAGTACTGCTATTATACTGGCTCCCCCACCACACACACACACACACACCACAACGCGTTAGTGAGGGAATATTGTTGACTTCCTGTCTGTCTTCCCAAACAGTGTTTCCTCTGTCAAGCTCAGGGTTTGTTTTTGCTGCACTCACAGCTGTGACTGTTGCGTCACCACACTTCCTATCCCCAAAATAATCTGCCTGTTGTTGCTGTCTGGATAATAGTCATCATGAACTACCAAACCAGAAAGAAGACATAACAGAAGAAAACATTTAGCCTGTGATCACAGTCCTGTGATCACAGTTCATGGGCTTTTCTTGGGATTGACCAGTCCCTAACACTAACCCATATATACCAATGGAATGAAAAATATCAATTTTGTATTATTTACATTTGATTTAGTTTATCTATCAATGCATTGTTTTTTTTTTAACAAACCGTTTTTTGTAAACTGGATGTAGGTCCCTGAGTGGCTGAGTCACAGAGCTTTGAGAGGGAAGGACATTTCCATCCATGGAAATATGTCACCTGTTCAAGATCCTTAAAGCTTTCACTATTATCAATTTCAGACACAAGTGTTTGAGAGTGGGAGAAGGGAAAAAAGGCATGTGAGGAAAATGTAATTCTTGAGTGGGGTTTCAAATAAATTAGCTTTTAGCCGTTCAGGGTTAGGCTAACAGATTAGAATTTTCCATCCGCTTCACCTAAATCATCTGTGACTCCGCTTAGCGCAAAGGGCAGGCTGCTCATCTCTCAGCCACCCACAGGCAGACAGATTGCATTACCCAGTCATATACGTATTCCCCCCATTTAATCCTTCACAGGGCTGGAGGAGGAGAGAACAGGAGCCGGTAATACCACACACACAACAATAAGATATCATATTCAATCAGTGAGCCATCGAGTCTCTCTTTTTACCCTGTGTGCTAAGTAAAAGAAAGAGTGCACAAGTATCACTGCATCCAAGGGGTAAATCCATCTCCTCTCCTCTGCTCTCCTCTGCTCTCCTCTCCTCTGCTCTGCTCTCCTCTCCAGCATCTGTAATTAACCTTGATGCTCAGTGCCTGTTGTTGCATTGATTTTTCTGTTTCACATGTGGTGTGAAAATTGCACTTTAAGTTACCCTGAGTGTTAAATTAATAATGAAACCACAAGAGTGCCCTCTTCTGACTTTCAATTAAAACCATCAGGATTTCTAGATGGAGAGAGGGATGGGAGACAGGAGAGAGAAGAAATGGGAAAGAGGGGAGGACTTCTCAACAAAGGCACTGACACCAACAGTCCTTAAGTGGCTTCTTATGCTTGTCTCCTCACCTTTGGATCTGAAAACAGAAATCGGATATCAAAAACCAACATGGAACTTGTAAAGGAGCTCCGCGCTGGGCCTTTTACAGCATGAACATATTAATTATGTTCCACCTCTCTGTGGTTATTGTTGGCTCTGTGGTGGAGCTCTGAGTTGAGCCTGATTACCCTGCAGGCCTGTGATTGAGCTGTCAGCGAGGTCTGGATCAGTGGGCCCTGTCGTGGAGCTCCGTGCTGGGGCCTGCTTACTCTGGCACATGACCACAGGAAGCTGTTCTAGGAGGGATACAAACGACTGTATGTTCCAGAGGAAGCAGGTGGCTGTTGGCTTGCTCTGCTGCCCGGCCTGGTCTGGTCTGGCCCAGCCTGGACCTGGGTCTGTAGGCCTTTAAGGTTATGCGCCTCAATAGATTCCTTCTTATTCCACATTTTAGTCATGGCAGGCAGGTGTTTCCCTCTCTGGAAGCCAGGGGCCTGGAGGTCAGAATGAGCTGGCAGATAGCAGGGGGGAGTTTGTGTGTGTGTGTGTGTGGGGGTGGGTGGGTGGATGGTGAGTCAGAGAAGAATGCAGGTGAAGTGTAGTCATCCCGAGGTAAGAGAGCATGTGGTCAGAACGCTGTCATTCAGCCTAATGACTCCCTCTTCCTGTCCACTGTCCTGCTGCTTCCTGGTCCCTTCCTGGCCACGTGGATACATGCCCATTAAAACAGACCTGTACACACACACACACACACACGCACGCATGCACATAAACACAACAAACACTAGAGCACACGGCATGGGACTGGACTCGTTGGAAGTCCTCTCTCGATAATATGGTCAGGACACACAACCTCCCCATACCCTACACACCCACGCAACGCACGTACACACACGCACACACACACACGCACACACACACAAACACACTCAGCAAAGGATGTTTTGTCTCGTGTAACCTCCTCTCCTCTCATTACAGCTCATTGCAGTTGCAGGAAATACCACGGGTGTGAGGGAACGTCCACTTCCTGTGCGCTTCATATGATGTTGACGGTCAAGGTGAAGCTGGTGAGTCGTAAACAGAGATGTCTGGATGACGGGTATCATGGGGTGAAATCCCTGACACAATCATCCATGCAGATACAGCCTTGTCTGAGTCCGTAGTACCAAAGCACTCATCCGCCTCTCATCGCTACTCACGTGTGCACGTATGTGGGTGCACGTGTGTGTGTCTGTATGCGTGTGGGTTTGTCCATGTGCGTTGTGTGTGCGTGCGTGCACGGTGGGTGGGTGGGTGTGTGTGTGCGTGCATATGCATGTGTGTGTGTGCAAACTCCAGCTACCCTAGAAGGGTTGGCCAGCCTCTGCCAGTGATCATTGTCTGATGTCTGAGTGACATCTACTGGGGACTGTGGTGTGAGGGAGAGAAAACACAGCCTCGTCTCTCCGTCACTCTCTCCCCGACACGGCACCCTCGGTGTGCTGCTTCCTGCTTCCACAGCCGGGGCAGAACACTGAACTCACAGCCCTTCCCTCCACACTGATGTCAGGTGCTCTGGTTGACCAGTTGCAGTCAGTTGTGTCGGTTGCGGCAGGGAGCAGTGCGTTTGTCTTGCTGGCACCTCGTAAGGCTCTCCATCATTACACCGGGCTGGGTGCTGTGCATATGGAGTGAGCCTCATAAGAGTTTGTGAGGAGTGGGTTATAAGGTTCCCCAGCATCAGTGTGGATCAGCCCACTGGTGTTAAACACAGTTAAATATCACAGACTAGATGAAACCCACTCTCAGCGCTGTCATATAAACATGATGAAGAGGGGAAGAGGGGAGTGGAAGGCGAGGGGGGGGTGCAAGGGGGGGTGGTCTGCAGATCAAAGCAGCAGGGGTCAGGTGGAGAGGGTCTCTGTTGTCGTGGGGGTTGGAGGGGAGTGGTGGGTGGGGGCTGGGGGGATTGAAGGAAGAGGGGACGGGGGGCTTGTTTTGGTGGCTCATCCCCACCCCCCCGACAGACACAGTGAACACAAATATCATTCATTAACAGTAATCTGCCATTTGAACACTGATGTATTGCCTCACCGTGCCTGGCCACCGGTTCACATACCCGGCTATAAAACACAGAGACAATTTAAATACGGACCTGCTGGGCCTGGCCTGCCGGGCTATCTGTCTCTCTCACCCTCCGCTCACCTCCCCCCTCTCTGAGAGAGAGAGAGAGAGAGAGAGAGAGAGAGAGAGAGAGAGATAGAGAGAGAGAGAGAGAGAGAGAGAGAGAGAGAGAGAGAGAGAGAGAGAGAGAGAGGAGGAAGAGAGACATCTCAGGGACATCAGGATGGCGGTCGGAAGGGAGAGAGAGAGAGCCTCAGGTGGCTCACCGTCGAGACACAAATGAACACATCTCTTGCAGCCGGGAGCCTGATGGCTCTATGATCTCTGGATGGTCAATATAAACCTGGAGAGAGGGCTGGGGGTTGGGGGGGGGAGGTGGGTAAAGAGACAGGGACATACAGGGACAGAAAAAGGAGGAGAGAGAGTCATTAGCGACTAGGAAATGATCTTGCCAAAAATGGATGCTGTTCTGTGTCTAAGGTAAGAGAGATCCCGAGAGAGCGGACGGGATATGGACAATCTTTTTTTAATGTTGTTTACGCTGGCATGCAGCAATGTTCAATTGCAACCACATCTGCTTCCACACTTAGCTATTCAGCATAATGACATAAAAGACAACAAACAACAAATAATAAAATGATGGTACCATACAAACATAACGTCACTGCTCTCTGACTTCATCTCATGCTGGAGCCAACACTCTGATCTGCTCATTTCAGACGGGCGGAGGACAGACAGTCAGACAGACAGAGACAGACAAACAGACAGACAGAGACAAACAGACAGACAGACAGACAGACAGACAGACAGACAGAGACAGACAGAGACAGAGACAGAGACAGAGACAGACAGACAGACAGACAGACAGACAGACAGACAGACAGACAGACAGACAGAGACAGAGTCATTATTGCCTACTCAGTTCAGGTTTTGAATCGTGTCTCTATGGGAACAATGATTCCATGGTACCATATGCTATGCTAACTATGAGAAGTCCTAACTGCATTATCAGCATGATCATGTACAGCCCCGTCTCTGACATGCCCTGCTGTGGGCTCCTCGTCACAGCTGTTCAGGATTAAAACCATTTCATAAATGCAGGTATGTGGATGCTGAGGTGACATACATTGTGTGTCACGCATGTAAAAAGGGTTAGAGGTGCAGTTAATCATTGGTTCTGTGGCTTCTTCAAATCCTACTATCTCCTGCCTGGACATGGGTTATAAAACAGGTTTTGTCAAACGTTAGAAATAATTCAGGAAGCTTTGTTTCCTGAATACAGATGTATGGTAAAGAACACAAAATAACATTATTTCCACTACTGTGTTTCACTAATCCCTCGATCCATCTTCTTTTCTTTTTTCTCTTCAGCTTCTCTCTGTGACTTCAAAGTAATTTGATCTATACTGAGTCAAGAGTCTGTAGTGTCCAGTCATGTGCAATGTGACCAACATCCTCTCAATACACCTGTCAAAGTTTATCTGGGTCCGTTGGACATAAACATTGCACTCAATCACTGGCTGCAGACTCAGAGAGACACACACACAATCAGAACCACACGCACACACACACACACACATGCCACAGAAGATACGGTCAGAGACAAGTGGTGACAGATTGATTCAGTGAGCGGCAGACGGTTATAACACAACAGAAATGCTGTAGTCCAGTCTTGCAGGATTCTTTGTTCAGCATCAGCCCTGAAGCAGAATACAGCTGTTTCAATGGATACGGAAATTTATGAAAATTGTGTTTCTAATATTCACCCAAGCCCTGCCATAACAGCCTTATTGAATCAATTGGTTGGGGGGGGGGGGGATGATTACGTTGAGAAGGGAGAAGGAAAAAAATCAATGCCATCCTGTAATTGCATATTACAACGTTATTTTCTGCATTGATATTGATAATACGTATGTTTACATTTGGTCTGATTAAAATCAATGTTGTAAAGTGAGTTATGACAGGCCTGTCTGATGGGAGGTGTTTATGGAGCAGGCTTAATAGGATTGTTGATGGTAGGAGAGGATTGCCTTCATCTGTCTCCATAGAGAACGCTTCCTTCCTGGAGCCTGGAGGCCTGAGACCACACGGCAGCCATGCTAGCTCTCTGTCTGATGTCCCTGAGATGTCTCTCTTCCTCCCTCTCTCTCTCTCTCTCTCTCTCTCTCTCTCTCTCTCTCTCTCTCTCTCTCTCTCTCTCTCTCTCTCTCTTCCTCCCTCTCTCTCTCTCTCTCTTCCTCTCTCTCTCTCTTTTTTTCTCTCTTTTCTCTCTTTCACTATCCCTTTCTCTCTCTGTGTCTGGCTCTCTCTCTTCCCCTCTCTCTCTCTCTCTCTCTCTCTCTCTCTCTCTCTCTCTCTCTCTCTCTCTCTCTCTCTCTCTCTCTCTCTCTCTCTCTCTCTTCCTCTCTCTCTCTCTTTTTTCTCTCTTTTCTCTCTTTCACTATCCCTTTCTCTCTCTGTGTCTGGCTCTCTCTCTTCCCCTCTCTCTCTCTCTCTCTCTCTCTCTCTCTCTCTCTCTCTCTCCTCTCTCTCTCTCTCTCTCTCTCTCTCTCTCTCTCTCTCTCTCTCTTCCTCTCTCTCTCTCTCTCTCTCTCTCTCTCTTCCTCTCTCTCTCTCTCTCTCTCTCTCACTATCCCTTTCTGTCTCTGTGTCTGTCTCTTTCTCTCTCTTTAGAGCACTAGTGTAATTTCCTTTAACAATGCTTTCTCTTAAAGAATTGGCACCTAATTTGTATCCTGGAGCTTGTGCTCTATCTTGTACTCTAATATCCTCATCTTCCGATTACACTGTCATATTTGTTATGTCAATGGTATAAACAAATCGAAATGAATATTTGTTTTATTTTTCTGCATGTCCAAGATATAATGTCAAACATTAATTCAGGCCTATTCAATGTGTTAAGAAACACACCTCATCCACATTTTTCTTACTATGGTCCTTTCTCGTCAATCCCCCCTTACATCTCACTCTTTCTTTCTCTCTGTCAAACCAGTACAGTATCTAACAACTAACCTCCTAATTCTGTTATATGGCTCTTTAGATTATGCAGTTTACTTTGGGATGCAATGTTTCCCCCATGTTCTTGGTATCAGGTGCCTGTGTGTGTGTGTGTGCGTGAATGTGTGTGTACGTGTGTGTGAAATCAGATCCACCTGAGGGACCTGAGGGAACAACAGAAGAGGTACACACACACACACACACACACACACACATCCTCAGCCACAATGTCTTTTGAAAACCTGCAAGTCTCCCATCTCTGAGCCATATTGGAAAGAACCATTGACAGCCCACAGCTATCGGATATACAAGCTAGACTCTAAAGACATTTGGATTGTATGTGAGAGTGCTTTTAGGTAGAGTAACATGGTTGCTGCTTTGGTAAAGTTGTTATCCCAGACGAACACAATCACTGCTTAATGACTTATAACTAGACAGGACAATAGACCTGAGTAGGGGTTGTACATTACCTTGCCACAAATGCACTTGAATTTCCACCAACAAGCAAAACCACTCAACATATTATTGTGCCACAATAATATGTCATCGTATATTAAGAGGGAAAAGGGTTTTTGTGTGGGGGGGGGGTGGGGTGGGGGGGGGGGGGGGGGGGGGGTGGGCGGTGAGGGGTGTGGGTGTGTGTGCTGTGTATCATTGTGCTAGTGTGTTTGTGTGTCTGTCCAATGCTTTTGCACACACACGCTTTCCTCGAAGGTGGAGGTTTTTGGCAAGGAAAACCACTTTCACTCTCGACATCAATCCATTGCTGGATATTAAGGACACAACCTTGTCCATTAGGTAAAACTCATGGAAATGAGTTCCCCTCCCATGTGATGTTGGGGTCTGTTCAGGATGGCAGATGAGGGGGACAGGACACAGCTAACCCTGTTCACTCTGCTTTCCCCAAGTTGGGGGATAGCAGCAGCAAAGCTTTAGCTTAATTAAAAGTTTCACCCATCTGGCGACTTGCGTTCCGTCTCAAGGTGAGGGGGGAGCCTGAGAGGACTGACAGAGGAGATAAGGAGACAGGGGAGAGGAGGGGAATGAAGGGAGAGGATATGTTAGCTCTGTGGACAGACAGTAGTTAGACAGTTTTGTGCAGGTGAGTGGGAGGTGTGTGTGTGGGTGCGCGTAGGAGTGTGTGTCTGTATGTTAGAGGAGAACAGCAGAACAGGAGATGGAGGGAATGAGAGAACAGAAGAAAAGGGACCCTCTGTTTCACTTAGTGTCTGTCTCTTCCCCTCTGCTCCCAGCTGAGCCCTGGCTGTGACTGGACTTTATCAGCGTTCAATCACAGGAGCGCTCCAGCAGGCCAGACCCCCCCACCCCCCCACGCCCCCACCCCACCCCCCACTGAGCGGCCCCCACCCTCACTGCCCCCACGTTCCCCGGACAGTGAAATATGGCTACAATTAGCCCTGGACACAGTTCAATGATGATAAAGTGCATTCGCACCTTTTAGACCATGATTAAAATGCCCACCCTGCCCAGTGATAGAGAGAACTAATTTCACATTATTTTTATTATCACCAGCACTTGATTATAATGCACTCTCTTGATTTCTTTTTTTTTTGGTCTTCCGTCTCTCTACATCACTTCTTCCTCTCTTCTTTCTTTCATTTTCTTTTCTCCGGTCCTCCACAGACCCGGGCCTGGCTGCAGATAGAAACGCAGGGTTCTTTATCATCTACACATCAGTGATATTGTTCTCCACTGCTCCATTTGTTCTCACCCCTCTCTTCTCATCGCCACATTCATGGCTCTGTCTCCCTTGCTCTGTTTGCAGTCACATGAGCCAAGTCTAACCTCTCTTTCTCTCTCTCACCTCCATTCTATAGACCCAACAGACCCAGCGCTGGCTCTGAACACAGGACTCGTCGTAAGAAGAACTTTCCTTGCCAAGCTACAAATGTGACCCCCCCCCCAATCCCTCCTTCTCACCAACCCTCCATCTCTCTATCCTTCTGCGTCCCGAGCAGACACTCACGCAATCACAGGCCACCCCCCCCCCCCTCCCAAAACTGTGCATGAGGAAAGTCACTCCTTAAAAGAGGAATAGAACGGAGTGATAGATGGAGGGGTGGTAATGAAATGGAGACATCAAGGAGCATGAAGAGGAGAGGAGAGAGGGAAGGCGAGGGAGGAGAGCGGAGGGGGGAGTAATCCAGTAGGAACCAAGCTGTCCACAATGAGAAAGAGACGGGGGCCAGTAGAGGGAAAGAGAGAGAGGGGTGAGAAAGAGAGAGAGAGAGAGGCAGGAGGAAGAAGAAGGATCGCCTTTCGCCTGTGTTCCATCAAGGGAGAAATTACACATTTACTAAGGTTTTTTCTTAAGACGACGGGCCTCATAGATCAAACCAGTGGATGTACGAGCCAATTTTCAACATGAAATATAGACACCGGGAATCAATTTCACCTGTGTTTTCTGCTCCCCCCCTACACCAGTGAACACTCCCGCTGGCTGTGCCGGGGGGACGGATCTGCCCCTGTGTCTCTCTGACACCCACATTATGTTATCTACTGCTGCATCTGGGTGAAAAATGGAAGCGTCAATTACGTTCAATAATGATGTGACCTTTGGAGAAATCGGAGCGTCTCTGCATGTCAGTCTCTGGAAGAGATGAAGAAGACCACATTTTGAATATGTATTGATCACTACAGCATGTTAAAAGCTCCCTAGCTTTTTAGCTACAGTGATCATTAATTTGCAAATATCATGATCGTCGTGGTATGATGTTGCAGATTTGTATCGATGTTTCAGAAAAGGTGTATGTGAAAAACATTTGTACGGAATAGTTTTGATGTCATTTTTCAGTGTGAAGGGAAGCTAAGGTCATTATGCAATTCAATAGAGCTTAAAAAGGACGTTCTGTGTCCTCGGTTTCCTTCACAGTAATTAGTACAGCCACCACTCATCTCCCTCTCCTCAGTTCATAAAAAACGGCAGGGTACACTAACTAAAACTGATGACGTCATGTGCATTGTTTTCCTGGCCCAGGGAGTTCTGATATGGAGATATGTCGTGTTGTTATGCACAGCCTGATGAAAAAAGTTTAAAAAGTCTGTGTCGTTTGGCTGGTCAGAGGTGTGTCACACAGCTGCTGTCCCCCGCACCTGGAAGACAGGAAGTGATTCAGAGAGCTTCCTGCTCACGCTGTACTGATACTGAACGGAAATGCCAGAGTGAAAACAAGTTCCTTCATCTAAAGAACAGGAGGACGTCTGGACGGGCCTCTGAAGCTGTCTGAGAGAACCACGTCTGCATTGTGGGTGTGGAGAAGAGGCGGAGAAATGACCCTGTGCTGTGTTGTCAAAGCATGTTCTATGCTGTTCCATGGCAGAACCAACACATTGTGTGTTGTATATGTTTTCAGTAAAAGAAAAAGAAGCTCTTCCACAAAAATATGTGAAATAGTGATGGGCATTAGTTGACCAGTCAAAACTCAAATGAGGTATTTTTAATTTTCCCTCTTGCCATGAAATCACTTTGTCAAGTTCATCTGCTTGTACTGTACACTAGTGAGCATAACATAATGTCAGAATATACTGTAGCTTCAATGCACCCCCCCGCCCCCCCCCCTGCAGTCAATGTCTGTCTGTGTCAGAAAGCAATTACCACCTAGCCAGTCAGGGGCTGGGATAAGTAGTGGGTGGATCTTCATGTAAAATTCACTTAACTGCCATATTTTTCCTTCTGGACAAGATTAATAGCATTATAACTCGTTTTGGGAAAGAATGATGGCGTAGCTGCCTTCCCAGTCAAATACCCGGCTCTGCAGCGATTTCTTAATACATCCCTCCAAATTGAGGTTAAGAGGAGATATCCTGGAGGTTATCTGGCTGGGGTGTGCGTGGCGGGGGAGATTGATGTGCTAAAGAGAGCGTTATGCCGGGGTGATATTCATATGGTAATGTTCTATTGTTACAGGCTAGCTAGAGATTTTCTTAATCTGCGCTGTGTTGAAATAGAGCTGAAAAAGAGACTTTATCTAGAACCTTGATGACGGGACCTCGATAGTATCAACAAAACAACATGCCTTTTTTGCGTAAATTAAACCCATCTTTGTGTGTAGAAAAAGAGGATGTGTGTCAGATTATTTTATAGTGTAGCCTATGAGGTTTCATATATAACATGATAACTTAATCTGTGATCTTGGTCAATCCCATGTCTGATCTTGGATGTTATAAATTTGATTCAAAGGAAAATTATACTGAATAAAACATAATGTGATATAATCTATTGTGTTGAATAGTGTTTCTGACTTTATGTGAACATTGATAAGAAATGGAACAATGGAACACTCCCTTTTTGAACATGAGTATTATGAAGTTTGAGCCAAAATGATTAAATAAGACTTATTTTACAGTATATTGGCTCACAGGAATCTATTTGCTCTTATCTATAAAGATAGTCCAGCACAAATGTCGACATGCATTGCATAGTTTACAGTGTTACTGTGTACAGTTGCACTCTGTACTATTTTTTTTCTGTACTATACAATTTTCACCTAAATCATGACAGGTTATCTCTTCAGCAGAAGCATATAAATGGGTTTTCACAGGGAGTGATGTACATCAGTATATTGTGATGATCACTAATCACCAAACTATGGCTTATCAATATTTATCAATGGACAAGAAGGACAGCGCTGTGGAGAGGAAGACGTCTCCTCAGCCAGACCGCACTGTGGACCCAGACCGGAGCAGTATCAGCTTTGATTAAGCTGACCTACTGTGTTTTGAACTGCTGCTCCCCTCTCTAAGTGCCCATTGGATTTCTGTATCTCAGTGCTTGTGCATGCATTTTTCTCCATATTATCCCCCACGCTTCTTCGGCTTCTAATCAATAGCCATATTAATCATTCGGAAGACGGAAAAAAAAGTGGTGACAAACCAATTATTAATCTGCCCTGTCAAGTCCAATACAGTAATGAATTTACTAAAAATGGTGTTAACTTCATCCATTCATTAAGTGCTGATGGGTGACAGACTTCACAATGTCAGAGGATTTTCTCTGGGTATTGACGCCAGGATCTGGCAGCTAATTTACTATGCTGTCTGTGGAGCGGGAGCGGGGCCAGACCACTCCCTCTTCTCCTCCTCTACAGGCTCAGAAAACAGCAGGTCTGGATGGTGGTTAGAAAGCCTGACGAGGGGGAGACACAGAGCACAGCTGCAGAAACCAGACCTCCTCCTCGCTGTGTGGAAGTTGAAGATCACCTTTAAAACTTCACATCGGAACAAGAGCTGAGGACTCTGCACTCCGTCTAGTTTGTCAGGTATATATGGTGATCTAAAATGTCTCTATCAAGGTGATCCATAAAAACTAGAATGTGCCTTATCCTTACCCAGAAGAAAAGCAGGCCATTCCCATGTGAGCCTCTAGAGGGCAGATTGGAGCACTTTCGTTCCTAAGTCCTCTTCCTGGTCCACACCTATCGATGAGGCAGCTTTCCACTCCACTAAACCTGTGATCAACAGGAACAGAAGGAAGGATCAAAGCTGGATGATGCATCTGGAAATCATTGACTGGGACAGCCGGTCTGAAGGACCACAACTGATGGTCCTTTGATGAGCTGGTGTTCAAACACGGAGCATGGCTGCATGATGCCGGTTGGTTTGGTCAAGATCAGGGACAGCAGGGTAGAAGCTTGTCTTCCGGCTTCTTTACCGTTGACATGTATGCTATGTTCCTCAAGGTTGACGACACTCCTTCTCCTCCTGTGACTCCTCATCCCCCCTATCCCTGACCCCGACCACGGACCAACCAGCAGGCTGAGATCATGTACTATTTATACACCCCGTGTTGTCGGGTATGGAACCCTATTCCTTCTCCAGGCAACCCCAAATTTGCATACAAATGAAGTTCTAAATGGGCTCAATGACATAATTGACTCGCAATTAGAAATATTCCAGAGCTGGTCACTCCAGTGGACGGAGCAAGTGCAGAACGAGGCAAAATGAGGCCTGTTTAGCATATTAATGAGCCTCATTAGCTGTCACTTCAGTACGTCTGACAAGAGGACTTATTTATTCACAGGCCTTTACAGCTTCATCGGGAACGAGGACTTCTCAGCACTAATTGTTTTTGAGTATGTTGTCCTCCGATCATCAAGAAAATGGGACTCATTTCAGAGACCGAACTTGGCCAACATCAATTCAAGTGTGGCCTATTACAGGCGATGGGCTGCGCGGGGTTTGGACCGCGGCACTGTGACTGTCACCACTCAGATAAGAGCCCACGCCACGCAGGTCCGGGAGAGACGAGCCAAAATAACAATGCAGCCCTCCGCCCGGCGCCACAAACGAACGGGGCTTGCTTTGTGGAACGTTGACAAAAAGTATTTCCTCGTCAAGGTTCAAAAAGGTGTTTGAACTAACAGCGCTGTCTCTTTGACAGTCACAAAGGGGAAGTGTGTGACGCGGGCTCACCGACAGGCATACCTTACTGTTACATCTCAGACACCTCTGCACACCGCTCCTCAGAGTGTGTGTGTGTGTGTGTGTGTGGGGGGGGGGGGCGGCGCCTTCGCATGTTTTGTTTGCCAGGTCCCTAATTACCCGTCGACACTACCGCGTGTGTATGTGTGTGAATACAAGCTCGCCTGTGTGTGTGTGTGTGTGCCAAGTCGCTCGGCAGCAAAAAAGCAAGAGAGACAACGAGAAGGAGACGGAGAGCAGGAGGAGGAGGATGAGGAGGTGGTGGTGGTTATCCGGGAGACAGGTTTAGCACCCCCACATTGTAAACAAGGGCCCCAGTCGCCTCCTCCAGCTTGTTAACATCATCTCCGTCATTCAGTGGCGGAGTTACTGTCAGCTCCTCGCTGCGCCCTACGCAATCAGCATTAACCATGTCAGGCCCTTAATGGGCAGGCAGTAAAAACCTGCTGACAGCCTCGCAGGCGCGCTGAATCCACACAGAAGACAAACTGCCTCTCACACACACCCACACACACACAGACACCGACGCACTCAGAGACCATACTGTAAAGGATCATAACGCCACACACATAAACGGGTGATGATGTCAAACACACACACGTTATGCATTAAATATACTTTTCAGCACAGGCAGACCCTTGTCAGTACAATGTTTGGAATTCACTCAAATCATGAGTAAATCCATTGAGATATGACCTTCAATCATTTCAAATAACTACAAATACAGTATTGAAACAAATACCCTACAAAGGAAGCATTGATGTTGAAGCATATCTCGTCTGCCTTTCTGTTTATTCACTGGAACATAAAACCACGACAGGCCATCCATGTCCGATACATTGTTGCCCTTTCTGCAGACGGCTCTCAGGGCCACAAAGGCTAACAGCCCTGTTCTCTGGGAGCGGTGAGGTGGCTTGCGCCGATCATCTAGGTCAGGTAGACCTGAGTGTCCAGTCCTGGCAACGCGCTTGACCTTTCTCTCTTCAGGACTAATCTGATTGTGCCTTCTTTATGAAATCAGCCGCTAAAGGTCAGCGGGCTGTTTAACATGGGGGACCCTTCAGCGATGGAATTTGCCTTGCAGTAAATTACCTTTATTGTGTTTCGTTCACATGTGGTCCATGCAAAAGGGCTGTACTTAACTCCTAGGGGGTGTGGAGACTCTGCAGCGCTGGTCATGTTAATGGTTAATCGTTAATGGACCCCGCTGTCTGGCTGGAGGGGGAAGAAGCTGATTGATTCGAGAATCTTGAATATGTATGGGCTGCTTAATGATTCTGGAAACAGAACATAGAACAGGGAATGTTAATAAAAGGTACATACTGTAAACAGTACATAATGAAGTATCTTTATCAAATCCAAAACATTAAATATGTATAAATAATAAACAAATGCTACTTACATTACTCCACAAGATAGCTTCCGAGGTTTGATCCGATTGCAGACTGTTGAAGGGACCAATGATATTAATGTCTTCCTCGGTCATCCTCTGGCCTTCATCACGATGAGCGAGAATAAGAGAAGATGGACCTTCAACAAACATCACATCCATATGGAGAGAGACTGTCTCTGAATTAAAGCATCCAAATGTCAGCCTCCGTTGAGCCTCCATCTTTGGGTCTGAGTCCTAATGGGGTTGTCATTTGATCTGAAGAGCCTCCACGCTGCCCGGCTACTGACCCTCTGCTATCATAGCAGCTCTACGTCAGACACAGTCCTCATCTTCCCCTGGATCACTGTGTGTGTGTGTGTGTGTGTGTGTGTGTGTGTGTGTGTGTGTGTGTGTGTGTGTGTGTGTGTGTGTGTGTGTGTGTGTGTGTGTGTGTGCGGGTGTGGGTGTGTGGGTGTGTGTACAATGGATATGTCACTTATGGACAAGTGGATTACTGTCCTGCATTTGACATGGGTCTTGCTCTTGGCTAGAGGTGAAAACACGACAGGACTCAGACATGACTAACACAGACAGACACACAGGCCACAGAACACAGAACACAGAACACAGGACACAGAACACAGGACACAGAACACAGAACACAGGACACAGAACACAGAACACAGGACACAGAACACAGGACACAGAACACAGAACACAGGACACAGAACACAGAACACAGAACACAGAACACAGAACACAGGACACAGGACACAGAACACAGGACACAGAACACAGAACACAGGACACAGGACACAGGACACAGAACACAGAACACAGAACACAGGACACAGAACACAGAACACAGAACACAGAACACAGAACACAGAACACAGGACACAGACCAGACAGAAGAAATCCCTTGTGCTAAGTGACATTTTCCTAAATCATGATGCTCGTGACCAATGCAGAGATTACATGATTCATCAACAGATCTTTGATTCCTTGACATCAGACAGAGGTAGTTAGAAACATGCTCTGTCTCCTCAGACACACAAACACAAGAGGATGTCCCTGATCGTCCAGCAGGGAGAAGCGACCAGGCCAGTATAGGAGGACCAGCACAGACAAAAAGGTAACATTCGTGAATGTGGCAGAGCAAACGGGGTCTGTTTGCAGTCTCAGTCCTTGAAGCCCAGTTCATATTTATGAAGGACTGAAAACAGGCTGAAGCACAGCCAAGAATTCAATAAAATGTATTTCAATAAAACTCCCTCTGAGAGTGGACGTCTTGTTCAGGCCCATTTACGAGCGCCACAACAAATGAACCTGTTCTGAAAGGTCACCTCATGGCCTCATCTACTTTGTCCTAGTCATTTCCATGGAGGATATAAAAAGTGGAATATTTTCCATTTCTCTCTTCACTCTCTGTCCTCAAATGTAACCATGCACAGACCCAGGTATGCCCACACACACACACACACACACAAGCAAACTATGATCGAACACGGTTCTTGGTCCTGAAAGCAATCCAATCCAACTGGGATCTTTCACGTCTGTTGGACCTAGACGGGCAGAGGAAGAGTTTCTAATAGGGCTGTAAGTCATCCCTACTAAAAGCCTCATCTAGAACAATTAAATGTAACAAATGAACATTTCCTTTTCTCCAACAGATCCCACATGCATTCATAACTCTAAACCAATTGTAAACTGACCTCTTCCAAATGTGCTGCAAATATAATGTTTCAGCCTAAAACCATTTTCCTCATCAATTGCTGGCTAACGATGTTGTCGGTTTAGAGTGCAATAACGTTGCAAAAGAAGTAGGACTCGTTTGAAAGAGCCACGTGAACGATGTCCACAAACTCTTTTAAAGGAAGGCTGGTCGTTTGCTGAGGCCAGGTTGGTCTCGCTGCCGTGATGCTAAACCACCTCCATCACTCCAACACTGCAGTGAATCCAGCAATGCTGTGGGGCTGTTTGTATGGACAACGTTGTAAAAGACGTGAATTACAATTCTAACTCACAAGTAGTACAAGCCCCGATTCACACATTAACTCTCACTCTGTCTGTGTTACTCTAGAATCAATGAACACTACATAATCCACCACTTAAGCTTTCACTATCAATGAAACACCACAATGTGTTATTACTTTTAAACATTTTAAGTGCATTTATATTCACAGAAAAAAAATATGTTGCCACTTATAATTACAAGTCCACTTCTAAAACGAAATCACACTCAGAGCTAAATAAAAAAAAGCTCAAAATATTTAAGATGTCAGAGAAACAAATCTAACCGCTCTTACCAAAACGTGAAACCCTTCCTTAATTCAATATTGATCGAATACAATGCAGAAATGTAATACACTGGGTTGATTACACAATGTTGTGGTTCAGGCACGCAGGCCTCCATGTCAGCGTCGTGTCTGAGGACCGTCCTGGCGCTGGAGAGGGCAGGAATAGGAAAGTCCCATTGTATTCAGGCTGCTATGAAACAGGCAGCCATACAGAGTCCTCGAGAGGGGGGTTTATCCAGAGGTTAGGCAAATACTGTCTGGTCCAGGTTGTTACTGGGCTGGAGGATTAGTGTTAGTGTTGGTCAGATGTGGGTTGTAGCAGCCTATTATTCAGATGACATTGTGTAGGGGAGGTTCTCCTGCTGGGAGGAGAACAATGATTTAATATAATGAGAGAAATAAAGCATCATTAGTGCAAATTAACTTTTGTCAGCGGAGGTGATTTTGTTGGGTGTTAGACTGCCACTGGCAGCAATGAAGACGACAATTTATGTGGCTGGGATGGAGGGATGTGGGAGGGGGTGAAGTGAAGCACTCTGGGATGCATTTAGTGCCCGCGTGGCAGGGCTGGGCGGTCAGCGGGGGCTCGTCCGTGTTTCTGTCACTCTCCGGGCTGTCTGGGCGGCCAGGCTGAGTTTGCTGTGCCAAGATGAGGCATGGCCATGTTTAATTCATACCGCCTGTGTTCCACTCGGGCGCTGGAATGGGCCTCAGTCAATTAATTAGCACCAAACGGCCATTCAAAACAAGATGGGCCGTGTGTAGGTCGCCCATTCTGCAGGTTTGAAGCTCTCCAGACCAGCCAATATACCATGCTCATTTGGCTGGGCCAATTTAGGACTCCTTGTTAGGAGTTCTGTATCATGCGTGGTGCACAGTACCTGAGTGTGCCATGACAGCAGGCGTCCATATTGTAGACAGCTAAATGACACATTGACACTGAGGAGACCATGGTGATGTGGTCACTGTCGGTTTGTCATTGGGATTATTAAATTGCCAATGTCATTTTGGTCTGATTGCTTGTGATATATTAGATAGAGTCAATAGTTTTTTTTGTGTGTTGGTTTTTTGTGTTTATCTTTATTGGAAGGCAGACCATGGACACATTAGCACAGTTCATGCAGTTGCTTTAAACCATAACATTTAGTTACATATTTATTTGACAGGAACTACAAATTATTTTATTCATCCCAATGAATTATTGTTAAATTGTTATAGAAAACTAGACATGTTGTATAAGACAGAAATCAAGTGCAAAATGTTTTGCCAGTAATATTATGAACAAAAACAAATGACCAATGATAAGATAATCTCTGCATCTTTTGTGATACAGGACAAAGACTACAAATAATTAAGAAGAAATTATAAATATTCCATTCGTACTGATGAAATCCTCTCACCGTGGCTAGCAGAGGAACACGGCTCCCGAGTGTGTGTCATCTCAACCGGGAGAGGAGCCACTTCTCTCTACACCACGTTAGATGAGGGCAGGGAGATAAAGGACTTGTATGTTAATCAAGCTCTGATGAATGGCCCGCGCTCCTACAAACACAGGCTGGCCACGAGTCCCTGGTGAATTCTTCAAACAAGCAGCACAGAGGGAGGAGGGAGTCGAGGACATGAGGGGGACGAGGAGAGGAGTCATTCCAGGAAGTAAACCCCGAGATAGTAAAGGAAGATGTACTGTATGCAGATAAGTGGTGTGTCAGAGAGGGTGTGTGAGAGGAGTGAATGGGAGGAGGGGTGGGGTTCTGTGAAAGTGGAGTTCATGTAATGCTCTTGAAGAGGTGGTTGTGTCACCGTGATGACATATCTAAATCTGCTTAGTTAGGGTGCTCCAGCTAACGGATTATCAGCCAGATTTGAGTAATAGACTCCTCATTTAGCTCTAATGCCTTTTGCATAGAGAGCAACCTCCTTTCATCGCTCTTTAAGATGAATCGGCTTCCCAGGCTAAAGAAGAAAAAAAAGCTCTAAAGATATTAGTCTGCCCAGTAACTGCATAAATCATAACATTAACTAATGTGAGCAAAGTTAAACACAGCCTCCTTCAGACACACACACAGAGAAGATTAGGTTGGTGATGTCATAGTGAAAGACCCCTTTTATATTTGCGTAAGGCTTTGTGTCCACACGACCTGCAGACCAGCTTTAGCTTCACATAAGCAATAAAGTCATCCATCAGTGTTATTTATTTCAATTAACCATTGCATTTTTATTGTGAATTTCATGGGACTGTTTTCATTTGGCTGAAACAAATGCAAGGTGAGTGATGAACTCTCTGCATTTATTTGTAAACAATTATGACAGTAAATATGAATATTAAAATTAAACATTAGTTATGTAATTACTGGTGTTGATGACATTGGTATGAGAAGTATCTAAACACCAAAAATTGGCAAATACAAAAAGACACAAAGAAAATAAATCATATTAATAGGCATACTGCAAGTATGATAAGGATGTTTTGTGTGGAGTGTTTGCGAGTGTGTCTGTCAGACAGTGCAACTCCGCTCCCCCTCATTAGACATGCTCCTCCATCACTTCTCCCAATGTGCCTCACTCCCCCTCATAGTCAAATTAAACACACACACACACACTTCTCTGACTCACATGGCCCAGTACACCTGCAGCATCACACAGGCGACGCCTAGCTGACACACAGTTTGTTTTCTACATTTAATTTGACAGAGCTTTAACTAGGGCCTGCTGCTTGTCAAATGTGCAAGCAGCTCAGATGGAGCAGAGCTGGAGGTGTTCTCTTCAAGGGCGGGCGTGTGTGTGTTCCTGTGTGCATGTGTGTTTGTGAGTGTGTGTGTGTGTGTGTGTGTGTGTGTGTGTGTGTGTGTAAAGCAGAGTGACTTTGAACAGGCCAAGCTCGCCCCGGCACACACTGAGAGGGCCTGCACACACGCTGAGGGCTCCTCCATATCTGTCTCTCTCTCTCTTTCTTCCTCCTCTTAAGTGGCGGGCTGAGTGAGGGTGTGAGGGAGATGGGGGATTTTATTTTGATGATGGTTCCCTGTCTAGTCCAGCTTAAACAACCCCCACCCCCCCCCCCCACACACACACCCACCACACACACACCCTCTCTCTCTTTTCTACCTCTCTCTCCCATCTCTCTCTCCATTCTTCAATCCCGGTATCAGGAAACCTTTTAAAGTGCCTCAGAGGCGTGTCTGACTTTGGTCCCGATCCCTCGGCCTTTCATCCAGGCAGAGGGGATGAGCGTACTCATGCTGTCATACACATCTTTCCACGGGACACTTTGCTCATTAGGCCAGGAACAGGGGACTGCACACACTGGCTGACTGGCTCCCTGCTCTACTACATCACAAGAGAGCCTGAAGCAGGCAGGTGCAGAGGAACAGCTAGGAGTGGAGTCAACTCAGTGTGTTGCCGTTCCGTAGCGGAGCTGCGTGTGGCTGTGTGTGTTTGAGATGCCCGAGGACAAACAAAGGGATGAGGTCTTCGCTGTTTCGGGATTCAGATCCCATTCAAAGTATTGGAAACTAAAGACCACATGGTCAGAGAGTAAGTGGAAGAGGAAAAGGTGATCTAACACACTTTCAACTTGCAGGTATTAAGGAAGCCTGTAAAGAACATGTGAGGTCATGACAGTCATACTTGGTAAATCTAAATGTCAAAGTATGCACAGTTAGATATCAGATCATCTTAATATATCATCCACTGATCCAGAATGGGTTCACAAAGGGCCTGTATAAATCAAGGACCTGTTTGGAGCTATAAATTGTGACACTGTATGTCAAAATAGAATATTTCAACTGTAGGAAAAAAATATCCTTTTGAACCAGACCAACAGCTTGGCATTAAAACTCAGAGACCAAACACAAGCCACAACATGAGGCACAACATGCAAACTCTGCTGATCTGAGCTCAAGAACTGAAAGCCTCTTTTTATTTATTCTTTGGGCCCAGGTAAATAGAGTTTTCTGTCCACAATAAAATTGTCGAAAGATACAAATAAAAATGTCACAAGAACAACCACAAATGTATCTTCCCTTTTGAAGCATTAAAATAAATCAACACACATGCCGACCAACATACATAAAATATATTTGTGCTGACTGCGTATGGGTCTCGATCAGTAAGTGTGAATCTCAAATTAAGTAGTTGGCTACAGAAGAGCATGATGCTTTGACTTTATTACCTCTCAGGAAGATTTCTGCACATTTTGTTACTTTCCATGACACACAGACAATACACACACACACTGTGACCATGTGACTACAATCAAATGTTCAGCATTTTATACAGGTGTTCGGGGTAAAGAAATATGGAATATGCCTAAGTAGGTAACAAATACATTTATTTTATATTTCTGTGGGAAATACAATGTTAAATAATTTAGCATATAAAAAATGATGTATAATATCCTAGCAGCAGTGCACAACCGTTATAAATAGCAGTATGGTTTGGTGCAAACTATGGGTAAATGCTGCCCTCCACAGGATTAAACGGGTTACAATATCCAAAACAAGGAATCCAATGTATCCGTTTTCTGTGGAAAAATGTTTGCATGCATGTGTGGGTGTACAGTGAGGGTTTAGAGTATGCAGTGTAAGGGTCTGACCTGATGCTGTGTACCCCTCAAAACTAAGAGATGCGATGCATTCCCGTGCACATGGAAAAATACGCAAGACCACATTCCAATTAGAAAAGTTTCGTCCCTGGACTCAGAAGTTCAAATCTGGATAGAATCAAGATAAGATCAAGTGTGTGCATGTCCGCTGGTGACTGGTCAATGTGAGGCACAGGATCTGTCTCATATGCACTTCAATAAGCGATGTTCATCTGTCTGCACAGATCCATAAACTTTCCTCTTTCTCCTTTACTCCCCGAGTGGCTCAAAATGATACATGAAGTTCCAGGCTCGGGCTGCCAGAGAGAGACAAATGCCAATGACTCGCTCCCAAATGTCAACTCTGACAGTCAGAGACATTCAATAATCATCCCTGCCTGACCAATTTAGAGAGCCGCTCTTCAAACAATCGCTGACGTCTGGCGGAAAGGAAAGGCTAGGTTTGTCTGCCGGGAGCTATGATATGTGAGACAAGGCCAAAAATAGCCAAGCACAATCTTGATTCAACCAACTTCATGGTGCTTCACTTGAGACAGTCCTTCAGTCTTCAGCTGGAGAGTGCTAAGAGTTAAGAGTGTATCATTCCAACACAAAGACTGAAAACAATCAGTAAATGTGAAAGCTGTGTGGCTAAGCACATCTTTGTCGGTCAAAAACAACATTTTGTGTCTAAAGACAAGGTATAGTGAGTTTGAAGAAGAGTAGCTATACATTGCAAAAGTTGACAAGGTTAAATGTTATTTCCATTTATTGAAGGCACATTAGTAAAATAAGTAGCCTAAGTGCTGAACATACAATCTTCATCAACGTTTCAAATTGATGGGAAAACCATATTTTTCTTTTGTTCACATTTTCTTAAAAGATCACTCAGTGTCTCACAGTTCGGGATTTACAACATTTTAGCAAGAGTCAACAATAACAATCCGTCCTATTTTCACCACATCGCAAGTAAACACACTCAGCTATTGGTCTTTTCCCAAACTCATCGCTTGTTTGTTCCAAGTATCCCAGCAGTACCATAGTGCAGTTCAAATGACAGTTTGAGCCTATACATGTGTCACATGACAGTAGAATCACAATACCATATATGCAATGAACATATTGAGCCAAGTTAGTGGCGTGTGCGTCATTATTTTCACTACTGTATAAGGTGGCGCTGCTTCTTGCTCTGGGTCCCCTCGGGGGTCTTCATGCAGTCGGCGAGGAAAGCCAGGCACCGTGTGGTGTACACCTGGGGGAAGTCTCGGTAGTGGCTGACATGAGCAGTGGTCACAAAGTCATAACTGTCCACTGGCATCCCCTTCTCCTTCAGGGCCTTGACCATGAGCTCCACGTCTCCGTTGCGGATCACCTGGTCGGCCTGGGAGTAGAGGTAGAGCTGGGGCCAGGTGACCGGGTGCTCCCTCATAGCATCATAGTGGTTCCTGTGGATGTACTTGGTCACGGGGTACAGGACCACCCGTAGTAGGAAAACAGTCACGGCAAACAGCGTCAGGAGGACGTACTTCAACATTGTGTTGACATTGGGCCCCAGAGTAGCAGTGAGGGCACGTACCGCCCCACAAACATTCCCACTACCAGGGGCACTGTCTACTACAGCCCCTACCACACGCAGGGAGCTGAACTGTTGTTCACTGTGCATGAGTTCAACGACATAACGGTAAAGCATGAACCCTCCATTGCTGAACACATGGAAAAATATGGGGCTGTTCTCCACTTCATAGTCGTAAAGGATCTCCAGAAGTTTGCGGGCGGTGCTGCTCAGTTCTTTGAAGCCAAAGGATTCAGAGATAAAGACGGTCTTCAAGGGGGCTGTGTAGCGGACAGTGACACATCCCTGCAAAAGACAACGGGTGGGGTTAATGAGTGAATCTACAGTCAAGTAGCTGGTATTGAATAGGAATAAGAAATCATATTTTGGGGGGCCAACTAACCTGTTTATTGTAGATTGAGCCGTATTTGGTTAGATGTTTGTCTTTACAACCAGCCCATCCAAGCAGGATGACAACCGGTTCCTTGGTCCCATGCCAGTGTCTCTCTGAAAGAAGAAAGCGTTTGACTAGCTATCTCTCAGTTTAGCTTGCATCGATACGTTTTAAATCTTTCATAATCATTTATAATTTAAGTGCTGCTACCACTGTAAATACATACGACTCATACGATTCCACTAGCTAGGCAGCTAGCTAACTCAGAGGATCCAGGTAGCTACAGTAGCTAACTTACTGTACAAAGGAACTGGATAGATAGCTAGCTTACAGTTTGCACAGCTTGCCTTGTTTGATTGTATTGTGCGTTGTTAGATAGCTAGCAGCAAGCTAAAGTAGCCTACAACATGGTGTTGATAATGCTCACCCGAAATAAGAGCATCTGGAAATACAATGTTGTAGTCTATGCCATCATCTGCCATGTTTTGTACGAATATATCTAGCTAGTCCGTTGATGCCGTTGTCCTTCCTGCACGGTTCATTGATTGTGCTGTCACAGATAAATTGTCAGCCGTTGTTCTTTCGTGCTGTCGGAACTGTAATAACTATGTGCACGTCTGTTTTGTAATCCAGGGCCAGCTGATTTTGGTCAGGTGGGCGGAGTATACACTCGATACACTTCTTTTGTTTCTTTTTTGTAAAACTAAATTGACTGTAATATCACTGTCATATAGCCTACCGATAACGTATCATATCGAAGACAAGTACCGCAAAAAAAACAACATCTACGAGGACGGTAAACTGCACGGCAATCAAGGAACCACTTTCATTTGTGAACACAGAATCAGACAAGCTTAAAGATGCTGTAAAGCAAATTCCATGATTTGTTTCTCAGTAGGCTACATTATATACGTGTGAAATGAGTTCCTGAAAGCATGTGCAAAGCGCGAAAAACTTTGTCGCACTAAAATGTGGAGTTAAACCGTTTCTATTCCTTTTTCGGCTCAGATTTTGTATAGGCAGAGACAAAACCCGACCTATCTACGTCACAGCGACCTATCTACGTCAGATCACAGACGGTTGCATTCTGTTACTCAGCTGGTACGATGTAAAGACAAAGTAATTAACACATAAAACACTCAGAGACTGCAGGTAGATCTGTTCTGATATCTGCAATTGCTGTTGTTGCTGAATTCAATAAATTCGAGGGGGCGGAGGTTCAGCTCCTTCAGGCGACACGCCCCCCCCCCCCAGTCTCAAGCAGGAAAACTGCTGATTTTCTCATTCGAATTTGGATGGGTAGTTAACAACACATTCTTCTGTGGTGTGATGAACTTAAAATTCATTTTCAATTCCACTTTACAGCATCTTTAATAAAGGGGTTAAACTTAAAAATATTGTTTGGGGTAGTTGTGTCATCCTTCACACTAATCTGGACACTTGTTTTCTTATTTGGAAACATCACAGAGCCAGTACCACAGAGGTCACCATATCTGACAAGTAGCAGCCGTCAGAATGTGTGACCCCACTGTAACTGCTTAATAAAGGAGTTAAACTTCAACATATTGTTTGGGGTAGTTATGTCATCCCTTCACACTAATCTGGACCCATGTTGTCTTTTTTGGAGTCATCACAGAGCCAGTACAACAGAGGTCACCATATCTGACAGTCGTCAGAATGTGTGACCCCACTGTAACTGCTTAATAAAGGAGTTAAACTTCAACATATTGTTTGGGGTAGTTATGTCATCCATTCACACTAAGCTGGACCCATGTTGTCTTTTTTGGAGTCATCACAGAGCCAGTACAACAGAGGTCACCATATCTGACAGTCGTCAGAATTTGTGACCCCACTGTAACTGCTTAACAAAGGAGTTAAACTTTGACATATTGTTTGGGGTAGTTATGTCATCCCTTCACACTAATCTGGACCCATGTTGTCTTTTTTGGACTCATCACAGAGCCAGTACCACAGAGGTCTGCATATCTGACAGACGTCAGAATGTGTGACCCCACTGTAACTGCTTAATAAAGGAGTTAAACTTCAAAATATTGTCCCCTCAATATAACAGTAAGAATCATTTGATGGTAGGATATACAGAACAGAAATTATAGGTGGGGTGCATTTCAGGGCAGGGCTGTGTTGGGCCTTGGGAAATGCACCCCCTGCTAACTTTGACTAGAAAAGGGCCAGATGCCTGAAACCCACTGTGGTTACTGATAGTCCCCTTGTTTCCAGGTCCAGATCTTAACCAGATGGTTGATCTTCTTCAGGTTATACATGGACAGATAAGTCACCTGAGATGGTTTGGTTTCTGTGTCGGACATTTTCAGCCATGTAACAGTGAGGTCACATATTCTGAAGACAGCTATCAGGTCCAGATGTGAAAAATTGTAAAACGTTTTGGGGGGGAAATTTTTAGCTTTTGAAAATATGTTTTCGACCTCACAACAGTGATCAAAATATGTGACCTCTTGTTTCCAGGTCCAGATGTTGACCAGATCGGGGATGGACTTTTGTTTATACATAGCAATGACAAATAAGTCATCTGAGATGGTTTGGTTGGTTTTTCAGACATTTTCAGCTATGTAACAGGGAGATGCTAGGACATACAGAACAGAAATGACATGGATGGTGCATTTCATGGCAGGGCTGTGTTGTGGCGATGTGGCATAAACGCCACACGGGGGCGCAGTTTTCAAGCAGATGACGACAAACCCTTGGTACTTCAGACAGACCAACATTGGAAGACTGTTTTCGTCTCTGAGTGGTGGTTTCAGCCGTCAATCACTTAAAGGGGCGTGCAGTTCAGACAGTGGGAGTGTTGAGACTGAGGCATAGTAGTCGCACATCAAGAGAGAAGAGGAGAGCTAGAGCTGTCAAACGCTTGAGTTATCGGAGGCGGACAACTATCGCATTTGGTTTGTTAGACAACACAACCATCTTAAAACAAAGTTACTCCTTTACTTTTTTAAGAAACAGTTTTGATGTACGTTTTAAAACTGTGTATCTGAAACTTCTCGTTTGTTAGCTAGCTACAGTACGATTGAGCTCGACCAGCTAGCTAATTGAGTAGCTGACTGCTGGCTTTGTTGACAAACTTATCTAGCTATTGCTAACGTTGTTAGCTTAGCTGAGTTGATATGATATGGTGGAACCGAGTTTGAACTGTCAAGTTTTTGACACCGTCCTTATTGTTGCTGAACAGTCCGCCGTCACATTATCTTGATGACCAACAGGCAGGTAAGCACCAAACTATCTAGCTAGCTACACAAGTAGAGCTGACTTGGCCAATTTGTTTTGCTGCTATTATAAAGTTAGTGAGGTTTCTTTTTCTTGTAGTACTCTATAAATGCTGCAAATTAGCCTGCTATGCTAATTAGTCTATTACATAGGATTAACATTAACAAGCTAGGTATATTTGCTATCTATTCAAATATCAACAAGTATCAAGTTTTGATTTGAGTCTATTTTGAGGCCAAGGTAAATGGTCCCTCCACTTTTTATAGCATAATTTCTTATCATTCAAATGTCGAGTATGCTGCTTCTCAGAAATCCACCGTGTAAAGCAGATGGTCTGGTGGTCTGATAGGAATAGGTCTTTATCGTTGGAGGACTGGCGAAATGCAGACTTTTTCTTCTTTTTGCACAACTTCTGTATGTACTATAGCTGATTGTGTGAGGTTCTCTCGAACATAGACACACGCATACCACCGTTTGCATGTCTACAGTATGCATGTAGCTCGTGTTGCCTGTGTCTTTGCCTTGCCCTCAGGGTACCACAGGGATGCCACATCTGTTTTCTTTATCGGCTACACTTTACTAACCAGATTCCTCGTTCTGTCCGTGTTGGCTAGGCCTTAGCATCCCCAGAGTGAAGATGATTTATCACTGGGAAAGCATGAGCTGCATAGGCCCCAGCAAGTTCTCTCTATTTTGGACTCAGACATGAAGTCAGTGCATGAGATGTCCAACTGTGGGTAGTCAATGTTTAGGCTTGTAATTGTTTAGAGGGAGAAGCCTATTCTTTGACTTCATGTCCTATACTCAGCTGTAGCTAGCTGGCATCTATTTGTTCTGTCTTTGAGAAGCAACAGGTCTTTGAAAAACCTGAGGCAGACCCATTGAAACATTATTGGCAGAGCTGAGAGGGAGTTTAAGCTGTAATATTACAGAAGGGCAAACATGCCTCAAAGTCCCCCACTATAAGCCTACATCTTTTTAAGGATGCATGTTTCTATCAGGGTGTATTCTCAGTTAGAATGTTTTCAAATAGAAGAGGTAGGCTATTAAATTGAGAGGTAAAGGCAAAATACCTACAACGATCCTACGCTAATTACACCTGTCTATGTCCAGCTGAAAGGAAAGATAACCGGAAAGTGACATATTTATTAAGCCAATCTCCATCTACCAGCCCCTTGAGCACAAACTAAGCTGTAAATGGGTTTAGCTGCGGAGCTACTGGTCTCAGACTGGTGACTATGGCTTCAAAGAACTAGGCCAATGTGAAAGGTCACCACAGGACTGTGTTCAATCAAATGGCTGCTCTATGATCTTTGTAAGATCTCCAGACAGTGCGACTTAAAACAGCAGGGTTCTTCTGCTGTCTCCTTTGTTCATAGGCTTGTTTTGGATCCCAGGCTTGGACTTTAGCTTTATCTTGGTTAATCTCATATAATTGGACAATCAATCCCTATTAGAGCCATTATATCTGGGTTCGTCTACTTAGAGAGCCTGGCTGGACTCCTCTGTGTTTATAAAGAGGTCTGGCCTTGTCAGAAGTAATGTTTTGGTCTTCTTAGCTGTTTAAAAAAGCGAAAAAGAAAAGTTACACTAGTCTGTCACAGGAATGTGATAAATAGATTAGGCTCGTTAGCCTTCCATACTCTGTTTCAATGGCATGTCGCTTGGAGCATACAGAATTATTTGTTCGTGCACACTTGTTTAAACAAATATAAAAGTCACAACATTTGTCTACGTTATTTCCATACTGCACCATTAGTTCATTTCAATATTATAGCCAATGGGTCTTTTTCAACTTTTCCAAGGTCAGACTCAACTTGACGAGCGCCTATCCACCATGTGAGATCTTCACCCTCCAGAAGTCGCCCACACAGTTCCTCTTCGTCGCCGTCGTCCAGAGGAAGACGAGGGCAGCGCCGCTGCCATGGACAGGAAGCGCAACTCCATTTCCGGCGTTCCCATGAGGCCAGAGCGACTACTGGAGGAGCGGGACGGAGGCGGCGTGGGCGAGACCACCCCCTTGCCCTCTCAGGTGGGCAGGGTGTGCCCGTCCTCCTACCGCGCCCTCATCAGTGCCTTCTCCTGCCTGACGCGCCTCGACGATTTCGCCTGCGAGTGGATCGGCTCTGGTTTCTTCTCCGAGGTTTACAAGGTAAGCCCGGCCTGCACGAGTCACCTGCCTGCACAGGCTCTACTGACGTGAGGTCTAACCATAATGGATGGGGATGCCAGAGCGCTATGGTAACTGGTTGTGATGATGATGGTGGTGTTGTTGCTGTGGTGAGCACAGAGCTGTTGGGAAACCTGGTGTGGAGAGCTCAACTCAGCGTCTTGGAAGAGATCATTCAGTGCTGGCCTCAGCTCTTCTCCCTGTGGTTGATTACTGCCATCCACTAGACTTTACAACAAGGCGTGGCAATATGTAGGGGGTCAGGTGGCTGAGCGGTTAGGGAATCGCGCTATTATGCAGAAAGTTGCCGATTCGATTCTGGCCGTGTAAAATGACGTTGTGTCCTTGGGCAAGGCGCTTCACCCGACTTGCCTCGGGGGAATGTCCCTGTACTTACTGTAAGTTGCTCTGGATAAGAGCGTTTGCTAAATGTAAATATCGGGATATCTCAGTGGCCCTTTCCGTGAGGAAGCCTCAAGACTTACCTTTGAGCTGATAAAGAACACTGCCTGCTTGATATCACTAAGTTAGGGTAAGTCCGGGGGCAATAATACCTATTTCCCCCCTCCCTCTATTCTGTAGTCTGGCCGTGATAGCGCTGGAGGTCAGACAGATCCTCAGAGCTGGCCCGGTCATGTGACGTCTTGTCGTGACTGATCGCTTCCACTCATCCCTATAGGCGGATTTGGTCTGTGTGCAAAAAGTCCTTCTGTTTCCATGTAGGTTAAGTCTCCTGCTAATGAATCATGGCTACCTTTTTGAAGTAGTGATTCAATGACGACTCCTGCTTGGTTGTCAGAGAGCTCTGTTGTCAGTTACACTTACTCAAGGTGACATGTTGGGTGCTTAGTTCCAGGTGGACGTTGTGGTCAGTAGTGAGTTGCCAATGTTTTGAGGTCAGTTCAAGAGCCCCCCCCCCCCCCCCCCTCTCTCTTTCTCTACACTTTCCGTTGCTCCCCCAAACCAATACGTTTGTTGCAGCACACAAGTCATGTCCTCCAGGCTGAAGGCCCCCTCCCAGGCTGGAGATGCATGCATAATACCTCCCTCCCCACAAACACACACACACAGTTAAAACTGATGCTGTGGGGGAGGTCAGAAACAGTTCTACTCTGTGGTCAAAGGTGAGAGATTCACCTATTTTCATTGGTGGAATTTGACTGAAAAGTTTAAGTGTTTACATATATTCCAACAACCATGTACCATACTTGTACACTTCTTGCTGAACCAACCCTCAATGTAATCTGTTCACATACAAACATGATTTCGTCATTTGACTAAAATACATGAAAGAGATCATGGTTCAACCTGGTCTGGGGGCTAGCCAGGAGAGAGCTGGAGAGGCAGGGCAGGGCAGATTGAGGTAGAGGGGGTCTTGCTGGGCCAGCGTCTGGGCTTTACTCTGAAACAGGCTTTTCCCTCTCCTAGTGGGGTGGGGGAGTGTCCTGGGGGGGGGGGGATGAAGGAGAGAGGGAGGTAGAGCGATGGGGGAGGTGGGCTAGAGGAGAGACCATCTGGTGCCTCTCTTCTCCTGCAGGGAAAACCAGATCCTTGTAGCCAACTGCTAGACCCTGACTCCCTAGTTCCCTGCCCCTAATTCCATAGCTCATAACAAATCGGTTCTGCCTTCTAGAACTTCATTTTATGTGGTTCTTTTATGTGGCCTATTTTCTCTCGCCCTCCCTCTGAATTTAAACGTGAACATTCTTAGGAGACTAAAAGTTATTCTAATCCAACCGAAGAATCTCTCTCCGCCTCTTGTGCTTGATAATCTCATCATATCTGTCTGGGGGGATTACTGTGTCGTAGTGGAACTATAAAAGCACAACAGCAGCAGGCCTATGACTTTTACAGAGGTAAGTTGCTGACGGCAATAAACCTTGTGTGGTTACGATCACCACTACAGGTCTCAGTGTCTCAGCCGAGTCACACTGTGTTTAGGCCAGCTTGTATCTGTCACTGTCTGCAGGAGGAAGTGAATATTAGGGGAGCGAAGGCCCCACCGATCGACACATCCTCTATCTGACACACTCACATCCTGTGTCTCTGCTCCCCTTCTTAGAGAGCAGAGTAATGTGACTCTCTCTGTCTCTGTCTCTCTCCCCCCCCCACCACCCCCCCACCCAGCCGGAACAAAGTTCTAACCCTATATTTCGGAGCAGGTTAATGTAATAGTCTAATAGCTTATGTCATATTGCACATACTTTCGTCCTATTTCCCCTAAAGCAATAAGATTAGGCTACTTAAAGAGACCTTCCACTCATAAAGTATGTTCTAAATGGCATAAATGCTGCCAATTAATAATTGACGTAATAATTGTAAATGGTCAGTAGCCTATCGATTAAGAAACTCGAAAGCTGATAGACTAAGCATTCCGTAGCAAATAATAACAATAAACCCACTATTTATTAATTAAAACTACTTCAGCATAATAATGCACTTAAAATACAAATGTGAGCAAAGGCAGCAATCGCTATCGAATCAACAGACGTGCAATTTAGCTAGCCCGGGGAAGAATACAAACAACGAAAATCACCAGTTAACTTAATTTAAATTAGCAAGAACTATAGACTAATACAATAACAGGCTTAAATGAACTGACAACAAGTTATACGACTTACAGTTCTCAAGGACGCACACACGCAATCTCAACTGCGGTGTCCGTGCTATACTCCGACATGCACTCTAACAATCACTGCTGATAGACGGCCTACAATTTTGTACAGCCCTATTTCTGATACCTTGGCAGCAGAAATTTATCCGTGGCGAGCCGCCAGGTTTTTCAAAGATGAGCTATTTTTAATGTTACCTGTAAAGTTCAATCAGTTAGAGCATGATATCTCTGATGAGACTGACCAGATATTGAGTTCAACCTTCCTGAACTGTGTGTGTGTGTGTGTGTGTGTGTGTGTGTGTGTGTGTGTGTGTGTGTGTGTGTGTGTGTGTGTGTGTGTGTGTGTGTGTGTGTGTGTGTGTGTGTGTGTGTGTGTGTGTGTGTGTGTGTGTGTGTGTGTGTGTGTGTGTGTGTGTGTGTGTCGCAGGTGCGGCATCGGGCATCGGGCCAGGTGATGGCTCTGAAGATGAACAAGCTGAGCAGCAACAGAGCCAACATGCTGCGGGAGGTGCAGCTGATGAACCGCCTCTGCCACCCCAACATCCTCAGGTCCGAGACACGATAACAGCCGCGCCGGCTCCACATGGACAGAACCGCATGCCTGATAGGCTTTCTGTTGACTCGCATAGACAGTTATTCATTTAGCCGACGCTTTTCATCCAAAGCGGCATACAAATAATGCATACAGTAAGATAATCAAGCCTGCACAGGCTGATAATCAAGCTGTATTTTACAGTCCTAACATCCTGAGGTTAGTCAGAGGCCTGTTAGGACACTGCTACTTACTTTTGTACCAGTATGGCATAGGCTGAGTAAGTCTGAGATAAGTACTGCTTTGAACTGACCAAATCCAAGATTGCGAAATGAGTTGATGTCCGAAATTAGGCCTACTTCAAAAGGTCTTGAATTTGGACACAAAAATATAGGCTAGGAAGGGGGGGCTGAGGACTTTAACTCCCCAATTTGTAATCCTCCTTATTTCCTGAAAGTGACCTAAGATCAGTCCCTGGTGCTCGGTTCATATGTTAAAGGGGTAGTGCAACATTTTACACTCGTGCAAAAAGTGGCCTTGTCCTTTTTAAAGGGGCGCCCAGGGTCTGTGTAACATTGAGTTAACCTGACATTGGCGGACTCTCTGTCTCTGAGCTTTGTATATGAGCCTCTAGTGAGCCTGGGACCGTGACCTCCATCACTGCTGCTCCTCAGAAAGCAGGTCACCAACCAATTAACAATGGATCCTCTTGCCACGCCAGGGTCTGTTAAGGTTTCAGCGACATCTGAAAGGGCCAGAAGGAACTGGGCTGTCTCCTTCTCTTCCCTCCTCGTTTGTTTGTCTTCCTAGAGAGAGTCTCATACCATGGACCTGCCAGGCCTGCGTTCTAACAGGCTTTCTGGAACCATTGAACACACTCACAAATGATTTGCTTCGTTGCGTCGTCTATTACTGTTTGATGCCTTGACCGTTATATTAGATGTTACCATATCCTCTCGTAGAGACAGTATGGCTCTGGATGATGGCAGTTCTCTTTTTCTGTGGTGCGCATCCCACTGCAAGGCGTGTGTGTGTGTGTGCAGGCACGCGTGTGTGTGTTCGTCGTACAATCCCAGCATTGTCGGCGGCGGTCCTAGGGGGGTGTTTTTGTGTGCGAGTGTTAACAGGAGAACCGAGAAGGGGGTCTTTGTTTGTGAAATCCTAGGAGGACCCCTTCAAGTTCAGTCTCAAGGTTTATAGGGCCTTTACTCCCCCTGCTCCCATGTTAGCTGTGTGTGGAGGGGCTCGTGTATGAAGACATTGATACTTCTTATGTGTGTTATGCTTCATGGGGGGAAAACTGCCTTTTTTGACCGGCTTTGGCTTGTAAGGGATGTGTGGGGTGGCAGTAAAAAAATAAATAAAAAAAAGTGGAAGGGTGGAATGCAGGTAAAGAACCTTGTTTTTCTTACCCTTCCTGGAAGAAATGACATTCTTTTTATGCGTTGCCTTGTTCAGTCTTGCCCACCAGCGCAGAAACATTTAACCCTTTCCTCGCTGTTTCACTGTCCTTTAGACATCACAAGGAAAGATCTGGTCTTGGGCTAACCTGTAATATGAGGTTTTAATGCAATATCAGCCTACAATGAAATCCAAGAGATATGAGTTTAGTTCATTTGTTTATTTAACAGGGGCCATGCACAACACAACCGTTGGTTCAGAGTTCGCTACATATAGCTGATTTACATCTGCAGTCCCTGGGCGGGAAGACAGTAAACAATACAAATAGGCCAATAATTTATTTATAGGGTACATCACATAACGCTATATCACTAAAACTCCAAGAAGTATCCAGCTAGTATTTTTAAGGGAGCTGAGAGAGAGGCCTGTGGGTGAAGGGGCATTGTGGCCCAAATGTCTGTCTGTGAAGGACTGATGACTGAATGGGTTTTTGTTCTTCTGCAGGTTCATGGGAGTGTGTGTTCAGGAAGGCCAGCTCCACGCTTTGACTGAGGTAGGACACACACACACACACACACACACACACACACACACACACACAGACTTCATTATGTGTAGTATGTGTGCATGCCTGTGAGAGAGAACAACAATGTGTGTGTTCTGTGCCTGGACCTGGTCTTTACCAGGGGGGTTTCTCAGGTGAGCAACATGTCAGCTGCTGGGACATCAGCCTGTAATTGTACAGAAGCAGTACCAAGTGTTCTCTCCTGCAGGCATGACACACACACACACACACACACACACACACACACGCAACATATCCACTTAAACTGTCTACATAGGCAATGAGAGGCCAGCCGGGTCTACTATTAGCACTGTGGGCTGTGTTTTCTAGCTCCAGTTATTTTTAACCTAAGTCTGGGTTATGTGTGTAGCCTGTGTTTGTCTCTGTGTAGGATAGTGTATGTGCGTGTGTTGGTGTTGTCATAAAAAGAAGTCCTGTAACCTTGCTCCAATGATTAGCAAATTGAGTAGTCAGGGGAAAATGCTTTACAAGCTGCTATACTTTGTCAATGAATGGTAGCGGACAGTGCAGTGGATGCCGACCGTGGACGACAGGAGAGAGGAAGAGAGAGGGGGAGGGGGTGAGGTCCTGTCCACATGCAGCCTGTAAGGAGTTGGATGGAAAGCTAGGATGGCTCTGCCTAAATCTCCTTGGCCTTGCCGTCGGCACGGAAACCCCTGGTCGGACTCCCCGTCGCCTCATACACATCACGTATTAGTGCAATTATAATCCCAGCTAATCCACAACCCATGTTGGGGATTAGATGACGTTATCATTTGAAGCTGTTTGCACCTAGTAAAGATGACTATCCCCGTTCTTTCCGCTTCGGATGGCAACGTTTACTGGTTCCCTCGACCCTTGTCATGCTGTCAGTTAACTCTAACTTCTGTCTTGCAAACAGGAAGTATTGCATCGTTTCCTTGTCTGTGACCCAGCTGCTGAAATGAGCATGTGGATTATTATATTGATGACTGTAATGTCCCACGGTTCAGGAAGCAGGATTAATCAATTTTAACCCTAACAATCTCTTCTTCTCTCTAACAGACACACACACACATACACACACATACATGCATGCACATGTACACACAACAGGGCTGGTAGACGACAGATGTAGGGGCCGGGGGTCTACAGAGGAATTTGTAGTTAAAGACGATGTAATCCTCTGATGCTGTGTCTGGGGGGAGCTTTGGGAAGGGGCTGTCTGGGGGAGCGGAGCAGTCTGACAGGGGCTTTAACCCACGCATACACGGACATGACGCCCATCACACTCTGGAGGCTGCTGCTCCACGTTCCTGCAGAGCGGGTGGAGGCAGAGACCAATCAGTTCTGACCTTCCTTCAATCTGGCCAGAGGATAAACTATGCCCTATAATCCAGCAGGAAGGTCAAAGAGTTTAAGGGACAAGGCAACATAGATTGGTTGCGATCAGGTATGCGCTTATCTGGTGTGCCTTAGCGACAACTTGGAGTTGGACTCGCATCCAGTCAACAGACATGCACAGGCTAGGTCCACTTAGAAGGGTTGTTTGGTCCCAGAGCCTGCCAGTTTTCAGAACCACCAGCCGTGCATAAACTAACGAGGTCAGCCAGGACTCTCTGTCTAGCCTAGTTATCTGACTGGCACTCTGGATAATCACCTCAGTCTGGGAGCCCCAAGTCAGCTAGTCCCTCTCCATGGAGGTAGTGCAGTGTGGTTGTATTCTGTAGTGCATCTAGCCATAGCTTATTCCGTTGTTTAGGACTGGAACATGCAAGGCCAACTTGTCATGATCAGAGCTGACATGGGAGAGAGAGAGAGAGAGAGAGAGTTTTAACCCCACTTAGCGGATTCCCACTTATCGTTCCGTGGTGTACGCAGTTGGCTCGTCGCTCCCTCACTCTCGCCGTGTCTGCTCTCCCACTCATTGTTCAGCCAATGGGCTTGTGCTATATTTGGAGCGCTCAGCATAACTCGATTTACAGCCCTCTGACCTAACTTCCTGAAGGGAGTGATGCCCTCGCCGCAAAGTACCAATAGGAAGTGGCCTAACAATGACACGTACCTCATATGAACCTCACGACAGTACATACGGTGGCCTACCTCATGGATATGGTTCAGGGAATGTTTATCTAACAGGCTACATCTGCATTCAGTTTAGCTTGCGTTGTTGCCTGTTCTGATATTAATGTTTTGTTCAGCATGTTTTCCCTGATTACAAAAGCTCAAATTTAACTCCATCTTTGTATCCCTAAATGACCACTGCCTTTCTATGTACAGTAACTGACCACTTACTCGCTTACCCCCTGCAGTACATCAATGGAGGCAACCTGGAACAGCTGCTGGACAGCAACAAGCAGCTCAGCTGGGCCACGCGCGTCAAACTGGCCCTTGAGGTCGCTATGGGCCTGGGCTACCTGCACTCCAAAGGCATCTTCCACAGAGACCTCACCTCCAAGGTAAGGCAGGCCAAATGGAAGGCCAGCCCATCCTGGAGGAACACTGGGGCACAGTCGGCAACAGTTTGAGGGGCATAAACTCAACAAGGGCTTCAACTTTCTAGGCAATGTGGCCCCACAACAGATGGTAGGAGACGGGTCCTAGGAGACAGGGATCATATAGCTTCTGCCTCTGGCCTCCTCTGCTCTGTTCTCCTGTGCTGGACCCTGCTTTCCAGGCAGGGTTTTAGAAGCTGCTGCGGCTGGTGACAGATTCACACCAAGTTGACATGAAGCGCCAGCCATCACAGAGCAGCTGTCTGAGGGCTGCCTGTTTGGGTTTGGTCTAGGTTGAACATTCAGACTCACGCTGTGGGATGTGTAAGACACCATCCTGATAAGTGCACACTGGTTCAGTATAAAGTCCACGGGACAGCACAACAGTTTTTCAGCCCCGATTTACTTGGTTTAGATATTTCTGATAATATATTAACAAGTCAGCATTTAGTCGCTCGTATCTGCCCTTCCTTATCTGCTTGTGAACCACCCAAGTCACCTCTTTAGTGAGAGACGACAGCAGCATACTGTAGTAACACGATACACAGGGCAGCTGAGCATTTTACGTTTACCCTAAACAAAATGTCAAATGTAAATGGCATGTAAACACTGCACGCTGTTGTTACATTGCGTATGTCAACACCAAAAAAAGGCTTTGGGGGGAGGGCGAACGGCTTTGTTGGTGAATGTATGCTTAACGTCATCTGTCCTGTCTTTTCTGTTGTCAGAACTGCCTGATCAAGTGTGATGAACACGGATACACGGCCGTGGTGGGGGACTTTGGCCTGGCAGAGAAGATCCCCAACCATGAGTACGCACCCTGCCGTCCGAGGGGCGCTTTAGTCATTACATAGGGTCTCGCTGCCTACCTGACCACACACACACACACACGCAGGTGGACATTCAGAGCTTGTGTTTTGTTACACGTTGGAGAGGGAGAGGCTGTAGGGGGGGAGAATGAGAGGCTGTAGGGGAGGACGAGGGAGAGGGAGAAGGGATGGTGCTATGCCAGTAGGACGGGCTCATTTGATTACTCAGGAACAGCCTGTTCAAGTACCAGCACAAATAATACCAACACAGGCTCTCCGTCCATCTCTTAGTCTTTTCAATTATATACAGGGAAAGTTACAAATGTCAGTCTAATCAAGAGCTCTCTTCTTTCTTTGTGTGTGTGTGTGTGTGTGTGTGTGTGTGTGTGTGTGTGTGTGTGTGTGTGTGTGTGTGTGTGTGTGTGTGTGTGTGTGTGTGTGTGTGTGTGTGTGTGTGTGTGTGTGTGTGTGTGTGTGTGTGTGTGTGTGTGTGTGTGTGTGTGTGTGTGTGTGTGTGTGTGTGCGCAGTGCGGCGGGAGAGAAGCTGGCCGTGGTGGGCTCTCCATACTGGATGGCCCCCGAGGTGCTCAGAGATGAACCCTACAATGAGACGGTAGGCCTCTAACCTCTGGCCCCGGGCAGGACAGGACAAGGCAGGACAGGACCCAGCATGACTGACCTGTGCATCTCTGTCTACAGGCGGACGTCTTCTCCTATGGCATTGTCCTGTGTGAGATCATCGCTAGGATACAGGCCGACCCTGATTACCTTCCTCGTACCGAGGTGAGCGCGTGCGTGTGAGAGCGTGCACGCGTGTGATTGTCTGTCTGTGATTCCCACTGTCCTCCTCTATGACACAGTCCGGCACAGCCGGTTATGTAAGACTTCCCCCGGTCTCATGTTGATCAGGGTGACAGGATGTTGGCACCAGAGCTTGGCCACAGGACACGGCTCTCCTAATTCATCGGAAATACGTTGTCTGACATGCCACAAATTGTTAGCCATGACGGCTCAAAGTATGGATTTCTGGTTTGACCTCTTTTCCTCTGTTCCTCGTTCTCTAACGCTGTTTCCCTCCCTCTCACGCCCCCATACAGAACTTTGGTCTGGACTACCACGCCTTCCAGCACATGGTGGGAGACTGCCCTGCCGACTTCCTCCAGCTGGCCTTCAACTGCTGTAACGTGAGTAGCTGCCAGCTCGCTCCACGCCGACGCGTCCCTGTCACATGACTCGCTACACTACCAGCTACTGGTTGGTTGCTACTTGATGTGGCAGTTATGTCATCGCAGTCTAGCTGGCCCCTGACAGGGCCATTCCCTTCTATTCTCATCATCGCTTGGTTACAGTCATGTATCAGCTATGCAATGTTGAGTCAGTAAGAATAATAGCAGCCTCTCTCTCTGTCTCTCTCTCTCTCTCTCTCTCTCTCTGTCTGTCTGTCTGTCTCTCTCTGTCTGTCTGTCTGTCTGTCTGTCTCTCTGTCTGTCTGTCTGTCTGTCTGTCTGTCTCTCTCTCTGTCTCTCTGTCTCAGATGGACCCCCAGCTGCGTCCGTCCTTCCAGGAGCTGGTGAAGAGGCTGGAGGTGATCCTGTCCAGGCTGAGGGCAGAGGAGGCCGACCGAGACCGGATCCCCCTGTCTGGAGACAACGACAAGAAGAGCCTGCCCAAAGGTGCCCCTCCTGTGTGTGTGTGTGTGTGTGTCTACTGGAATACAGCCGCATGTTTACGGGTTAGAAAAGCCTCATGTCATCCCTTCACTGTCAGCCCCACCTCCTTTCACATGCTGTTCTCCATGCCTCAGCCCGCATCATTTAACACTCTGTTTCCTTCTAAAGACTGGAGACCTGTGATTTCCTGGAACAGGGGGGGGGGGGGGAACCTGCTAGTAGTAGTCAATTCAATTCAGCTTTATTAGCATGACAGTCACTACAACCGTATTGCCAAAGCTTGAGACACAACAACAGATGACTATACATTAACAATACCAGTCAAAAACAACAACAACAACAAGGAACGACAGCCAGTATTGTTTGAAATATGTGGCAACAACAAAACGCTCAGATGAACAAAAAGTGCCCACAAATATACCACAGTTAGCACAACTACGCAGTAATAACACCAGTCATAATAGTGTTAAGAATAGAAAAACACAAGTAGTCTCTCTCTCTGCTGTAATCTATTCCTTCGTCATGTCCAGCTGGTCTGGAGAGGTGCAGCGTGTCCCCACTCCTGCCCTCGTCCTCAGAATGCTGCTCTCTCTCTCTGTTAGTGCTCTCTCTCTCTGCTCTCTCTTTCTGCTCCGTTAGTGTTCTCTCTCTGTTAGTGTTCTCTCTCTGCTCTCTCTCTCTGCTCTCTCTCTCTGCTCTGTTAGTGTTCTCTCTCTGCTCTCTCTCTCTGCTCTGTTAGTGTTCTCTCTCTGCTCTCTATCTGCTCTGTTAGTGTTCTCTCTCTGCTCTCTCTCTGCTCTGTTAGTGCTCTCTCTCTCTGCTCTCTCTCTGCTCTGTTAGTGTTCTCTCTCTCTCTGCTCTCTCTCTCTGCTCTCTGTCTCTCTGCTCTGTTAGTGCTCTCTCTCTGCTCTCTCTCTCTGCTCTGTTAGTGCTCTCTCTCTGCTCTCTCTCTCTGCTCTGTTAGTGCTCTCTCTCTGCTCTCTCTCTGCTCTATTTGTGCTCTTTTTGCAGGCTCTTATGTCAGTATTTCTGCTCTGTCTGTTCTATTTTGGCTGGCTCTGTCTCTCTCGGTCTCTCTGGTGGCTGTTGACCCCTGAGCTCAGTGTGACAGTTTGGCTCCTCGCTGGGCCACTGTCCCTCGTCCCCCGCTCCACATTCACCACACCCCCCCATGCCTGCCTCCCTCGTCCCCCGCTCCACATTCACCACACCCCCCCATGCCTGCCTCCCATGCAGGCTCGGGTTGCTGCTCTGGCACGTCTGATGCTAATCTAACTATAGAGTGTTTGGTTTCGCAATATCCTGATTGGTTGGGGGGCGGGGGTGATCAGTGTTGTTTGGTTGAAAGGAACTCAGGGCCGTAGAAGGATATCAATAATTTAGGTGACTTCTCAGATCTTCTCTTCCGTTCACTTGGGTTTAGGAGTTCTGTTCATCTACCAGCTCCAGGCTTTGGACTGGCCTGTGTTGTTATTTGTTTGGCTTGGCCCTTCCTGCGCCTCTCCTCTGAGCTGCTCACCTCTTCTGGTTGGCTGTCCTCTCCTTGCTCCTGTTGATTAGTTCTAACTGGTAGTGCCACATTCCTCAAGCCCCAGTCAAATGTGATACTTTTGTTTTGTTTTGAGTGTCTCCTAGGATATGATGTCTCATAGTTTCTGCTTCTTGTGAACTGTACTTTCATGTCAAAATACCATTGTTCTTCTTTTAATCTCATGATCCCTGTCTGTTTGGAATTTTGCCTTGACTGCCCTCTGGTGGTTAAATTGGCGTGTCATTTAATATCTTCTGTAGTTTTTTTTTTACACAGTTTGTTTTATTCCCTCTCCCCTCGTCTCTGTTCCTCAGGTGAAAAGCTACAGGGCATTAAGAGGTTAAACCCGCTTCTCCAGGACGACAAGATTCCTCCCAAATCCCCCCGCCCTCGCCGGAATATCTGGCTTTCCCGTAGCCAATCGGATATCTTCTCCCGCAAGCCTGGCAGGAAGGTCAACGTCCACGACCCCTACTACAACCCCGCCCCTAGGGCAGGGCCGGGAGCTCGCAAGATCAACCCTTTCAACGCCAGGGAGGACTTGAGGGGTGGCAAGGTGAAGTTCTACGACGTGCCCAGCAAGTCTGTGTTCTCCCTGATGTTCGACCTCCACTCCCCCCAGGGCTCCGTGTTCTCCTCCCCCAACCCCGCCGCCGCCCTGCCGGGGGGCTGGCAGCAAGACGCCCTCTGGCAGCAGCTGCCCGGCCGCCAGTGTCGCTCCCTCCCCGTCTCCCCGCAGCCGGACGATGCCTTTTGCCCCGCCCCTGCCGGCTGCACCCTCTCGGCCTCCGTCTCCAAGGGCGACCCGGAGCAGCCGGGAAAGGACGTCCGTCCGAAGGCGCTGAGCGTCTGGGCCAAGAAATACACCATCATGGAGATCCCCCCGTTCTGCCCCAAGAAGGAGACAGAGCGAGGGAGGGAGGAGGAGGGGGGGAGCATTGGCTCTCCCATGACACCCAGTGATAGGGAAGGAGAGGAGGCCATGGACTGTTCTAGCAGTCAGGGGAGCCCAGAGAGGGGGGAGGAGGACACCAGGACCCCCAACTATACTCTGCTAGAGCAGGGCCCTTTAATCTACCAAACTCAGGTCCACCTCCAGCCCCAGAACGGCCGCACGGGAGAGGACAGGACTGGGGACAGGTTCAGGGACGTAGGGGCTCCGCTGTGTGAAGAGATGGAAGCAGAGGACCAGGAGGGGGACATGTCCCAGGAGACCCCCCCGTCACCCCCTCTCAGGCCCCCCAGAGCAGAGCGTCTGAGTCCCATCGTATTGATCCCCTGCACGACCCCACAGCCCTCGGAACCAGAACCCCCCCCCTCCTGTGACATCTAGCTCAGCGGCTCACCAACAGAGGAGCATCATGGGAACTGTGGTCTTTTAGACCGAGAGAGAGAAAGAGACTCCTCAAACAAGAAGGACGAGTGATCGTTGCAGCCGGTGCCCTGAAAATAGAGATTATTTTTTAATGATAAGGTGTTTATATTTAATACTTCAAAGATGTACTGTGTGAAAAGGTGTCGAATTCCCTCAAGGTTGTGCGTGTGTTTGCTTCAACTCCTGCCTGCTTCTTGAAGATCCAGTCTACTGTATGTGTGTGTCAACAATGAAATCCTCTTACACAACATGCTATCTAATGCTACTCGATTTTGAACAGCCTTAGCAGAGAGAAGGTGGTGGTGAAGACAGGCTTGGTACCATAGTGGGTTTATACTTCACTAGACTGTAGGGAGGAAGTCTGGGCAAGGAGCATCTGGAATATATCCAATCCTTGTTAATAAAAGCTGTGGAATCCAACTGAAAAAAGCTTTGAAAGCACTTAGACCCATTGTAAAATGTTCATTGTTAATATAAAAGCTCTCTGCTGGTGATATCATTACTCATTGAGGTACGTTTGCCTAGAAGATGCCTGAAACAAATGGCTTTTGCTTCCCTTTCATGATCACCCTGAGGTCTCTCACTTACTTTTGTTCTCTTATGTTAAGAACTTTGACGTTCAAAACCCATACTTGTTTGTTGTTGTATATTTTTACGTGTGTGTACTTGTTTTGAATGTGTGAGCCACCACAACCTTTTTAATGTTCAGTGTCACCTAGTCTTAATACAGCAGCTCCTTCAGCCTGGTGTGCAGAGCAGACCGGTAGCTGTAGATGGAGCCGTGACGAGCCTCCATGACCAGCCCCAGCTCAGGCTCTCCTGCCTGGTTCTGGCCCCCTCCTGTTCAGGTCTGCTGGAGAGTCCAGTGTAGAACTACTTAAATAGTCCATTGCACTTGAAAAATGATGTTTTTGAGTTAACCCACTCGTTTGTCACTACATTTCTATGCAATAAATGTTAATTGTGTCTGGTCGGTTTTACGTAGAGGATCTATTTTGATATTTATGAACAAGAAAAAAACATTTTGATGTCTTACTTTGTACTTGTCTAAAGGCATATGTTATTGCTAAACTTGAACTGAAATATTTTTCTAATGTAACTTTCCTTTTGCTTCGTGTTTCTCCCTAGACTGCTTGTTCAGTCCCAAGCCCTCCAAGTTATGTTAAGTATTCAGTATGTGACAGAATGTGTTCAGCCAAAGCACAAATAACTTTGTTTTTCCTCTTCATCACATTAAAAGTTTTTTTTTACTTGATTATAAGAGAACATGTATGCTTCATAATAAATGTTTAACTTTTGGAACATGTGTGGATTTCAATGGGATTTTCCAGAAGAATTTATATCAGGTGTTGACTAACTAACATTAGATCACATCAGTAGTCTTCAATGCATTCAAAGATATGATTAACAAAGGTAGTCTTTTATTGAAAATATCACTAACTTAAAATCCAGCCATTTATCATTTAACAATCTCTAAACCAAAATTCATCAAGCTGGAAAAACTTAGCCCTATTTTGTAGGTTTGTCTTGTTCTTTGGCCTTTCCCCACACTAGCTCCATCTTGTGTGTGTGGGCCTTGGAGGACTTGGAGAAGGTGCTCTTGACAATGTGGAGAGGAACAGACTTTCCACTGAGGTACACCTTGTTGTGACATTCAGGAAGCCAGGAGGACTCCTTTCCCTCCTTACTCTCTCGTTTGGCCAGCATAGCAGCATAGGAGAAGATGTACCCGGTCATGAAGCCATCGAACCCTGCCCTGTGGGAGCCTCCCTCCACCTTCTTCATGGCCTCCATCTTGGCTGCCTCAGGCTTGGCTGCCTCAGGCTTAGCTGTCTCCAGCTTGGCTGCCTCAGGCTTGGCTGCTTCCAGCTTGGCTGCTTCCGGCTTGGCTGACTCCGGCTTGGCTGCCTCCAGCTTGGCTGCCTCAGGCTTGGGGGGAGACTGTGGCTCTGGGACTCCGTTTCCCTTGCTGTTGGCTGAGTCCGTCTTCGTGTTGTCAGCGCTGCGTGGCTCCTTGTCTGGTGACGCCATCGTTATTGTTGTCGTCTCCTGGACCTCCAGCTCCGTGTGAGCTTTCTTGTTCTCAGGAGCCCCCTCAAAGTCGACCGCCCCGGCCCCCGCGTCCCCCTCTGCCCGTGCCCCTCCCTTCTGCTTTTTCTTCCTCTTCCTCTTCTTCCGTTTGTCCTCCTTGCTCTTCTCATCCTGCTGGATGATGAGGTCGGTGTCGTGAGACAGGGGGCACTGGGAGCCATTGGGACACCAGCCGTATGCCTATGGAGCGCAGACAAGACGACTTTAAACCTTCAACCAGGTTCAGTTCATTTTGATTTAGAATGTAAGGGAAAACAAATTAAGACAGGAAATATATTTTTTTAAACAAACCCATGGAAGAAAATATATTTTAAATGATGGGACATTTTTTGCATATGTTTGCAGTTTGTTACTGACTGAGAAGCGCTCGCAGACTGTCAGAGTTCCCTCTTGGCTGCTTCCTGCCAGACACGGCCTGTAGTCCACGTAGCTAGACATGTGACCTGAGTAGTTACAAAACTCCAGGAAAACATTAACCGCACCATCGGAACCGGCATCGGGCTCACCAGCCTCGACACTCCTGGAGTTGTCCAGCTTACTGAGGGAGAACAAGAGAAAAGAACCCTCCATCAAAACATGGAACTACATCCTGGGAGAGCAGTGCTGGTTTAGTGCACAATAAATGGTAGCATACTAACCATTTCTTGTAGGCGTACTCTAGGTAGGAGGCAGGGAACCTGAGCTCATATTCAGTGACATACTTGGTGTCGTATATCCCAGCTGGGAACATCTCAGACAGGTCTGCAGTGAAGGTGCCCAGCTTATCAGGCAGGTGGGCGTAGAAGCACTGGTACAGGAAGACCATATCTATCAGGCCATTGTGCAGCACCAGAGGCTTGCGTGCACGCAGAAACTCCATAAACAGGTTACGGATGGCGACACCATGGGGAGGCCCTCCCTGGACAGAAAGGAGGAAGAGATCTCTGATTAGTACAAAATACATTCCTAAACATTTGCACCCTTGTTCATTGTGCACTTCCTGAAATCTGAGATATTTGGGCTGGTGAATGGGAGAATAATCCCCATAATTGTGTGTGATTAATGTGAGTGTGTGTGTTTCAGATTCTCACCTTGTCATTGCCTTTGTGGTAGGGGACCCCCTGCGCGTACTGTTTGTTGAAGTCAAAACCATGCTGCACCAAGAACTGCACTGACTGAGGCTCAATGATGTACTCCTCAGAGCAGAGCAACGTCAGATTGTACACCTGTACCATGTATGTGTCGGCTGCCTGGAAACAAAGTTGAATGTTTAGTCAGTCAAAATCAAAGTGATGGATCAATCAGATTTGAAAATACTGTTCTGCTGGAGCTGAAGGTGCACCTTGCTGTCGAGTTTCTTGTAGCAGGCTATTCCAAGGGACAGGATTGAGCGAGTGCGGGCCGCATTGACGATGGCTTTATAACGGTCCTCTATGGATCTGATAACCGACAAATGGCCATATTAGATTTGGGTACGCAAACATTAGAGACAAGTTTGCTGATTGATATCCTATTGCTTCGTTAGACAATATGACATGGATCTCACTCACTCTGCCAGTAGAGCTTTTCTGGATCCAAGGCCACTCAATTCCTATTTCAGAACAGGGACAGAGAGAGACCAGTGTTTATAAGTGGTATGAGTTTATTTAAGTACTTAGTTATAGCCACTTCATCACAGCTTATATGGCGCTCACCGTATCGACAGCAATGAAGGAGGAGGTTTTCATGGCCAGGACCATAGCAGGCCACAGCTCTTTGAAGTTATCATTCTGTACGTCAATGACTGGGACTACCACAGAAGACGTCATATCCATGTGGATTTTTATAAATGTAACTAGCAATGTACGTAACGCCTAATAACAGTTGCCTAGGCCAACAAACTGCGTTTATGTTGCTAATTGGCTAGTTTTGTGTGCCACACAGCTATATTACAGTATGAATACTAAGATTTCAAATGCATACTACTACAATGAATGAGCTAGCTACTAAGCTAGTTGACGCTAATTCACGGTTAACCGTAACAACCAATGCAACTGAATCGTGTAGTATTCAACTATCAGATATACTGGGGAATTCATTATTATTATATCATCGCTTGTTTAGTTGCTATATCTGTGCAAGCTAGTTGAGTATTTTTGGAATAAACGAATAAAGAAAACTGCAGGACGCTAAAACTGAAAACACTCCAACGTGCTCCGCTTTGCTTTGGTTCATGAGGCAAACGTCACTTAGGATAAAGGACCCCGATGGCAGTAGTAACATTACTTGTTTGAAAATACACCATATTTTGTATTTTGCTCACCAACATATTTAAAATACTGTGAGTGAGGAACTACTTATTGAATACAGACCGATACATAATACCAGTTTTATTTATTAGTCATTGTATATTTCCTATTATTCTCTAGAAAATCGAATTCTACAAAGGCAGTATTTGGACATACTGTGCTTATTGCGTCGGTAAGCTCAACGTTTAAGGCCAAGTGCGCCATTTTGGCTCAAACAAAGTCAGAAACGTTTTGTAAATAAATGTTTTAATTTAAAAACGTTTACAGGAAGGACATCAAGGCATGTCTATATTTACACTACATATTCTTGTTTCATCTACATATTTATAGTATTTTGTTGTTGTCCTCTCATAACAATTGAAAAGTTCTGCTAATTTTAACGTTAGGCTAGCTAGCTCGCTGCTAGTTATGGGTGGATGTTCAGCTCCAAACTGCTCGAACTCAACAACCATTGGGAAACAACTATTTCGTTTTCCCAAAGATCCTGTACGAAAGAAGAAATGGCTGGTGAACTGTCGGCGTGATTTTGTACCCACTCCACACTCCAGATTGTGTCAGGTAAAGTTTCAATGGACGGCAGTATGACTAACTTTTTTTAGCCAGCCAAGTACAATACTGAGCAACAAAACAGTTTCTTAGTTAACAACGATAACGCTCCAAAAGCTACAGTGTTTTACTTTGGCTATGTTGTCTTAATCGAATTGAACTGACTGTAAGAAGTAGCTCTACTGGTTCCATTGCATTGCAAGCAGCGCAGTTTCTTCCATGTGATTCCAAACTACCCCTTGTTTATGAACTGATGTTTTGCGCAATTTTTTTTCAGGACCATTTTGAGCCCAGCCAGTTTGAAGAAATAGCCAGGTCGCCAGCAGGGGGAAAGAAGCTGAAACCAAACGCTATTCCCACTTTATTTAGTGTTAGAGACCCACCTTATCCCATCGCCACTCCTCAGATTCTGTTGCCATTGAAACCAGAGCCAGGTATGCATACTACAACAAAGTTTTCTAACACAGAACCTTTTTTTAACCAGAATTAGTAATATCAAGTCTTGACTTTAAACTGAAATGGTTGCTTCTATGGATTGGGGATCATTTAAATATATATTTATAGTTTGCCTTGTGTGTGAGTGTATGTGAAAGTCATTCTGTCCTGGCATACTAGTGGAAAGAGATCTGAATGTGGGAGACCATGGCTATGCCAGGCGTCAGCCTCTGCCAGGGATGGAAGATGAGGATGCAGACATGGAGGAGTTGGAGCACCCCTGTACCAAGTGTCAAATGTACAAGAAACAGCTGGAGCAGGAGATGCAGCATACAGCCAGACTGCAGAGAGAGGTGTGCACATGCTACCAAACCTGTTAACTGTTGTCGTTGATTATAATGTAATGCTGACAAACATTCATAGCATTGTAGCACGAATGGGTCTTGATCCTCTCATTGCCTTTTTCGATTTGTAAGGAGCATTATGAACGGGCTCAGACCAAAATGCTTCAAAATAGAACTGGATTGATACAACAAATCAGAGCAACGAAACATAATCTTGGTTGTTTTATTTAAACATTTCTCTTCCACCAGATCACCTGATATGGGCTGGTTTAACTGTTGTGATTGGCCTGACCAGATTCTGGTTGAAGGAAAATCTGTTTAAGTGGAAGGGTGGCCAGAACCATCTGCCAGAGCTAGATAGTACTACACTCAGGCTACGAGTGTAGTACTATCTAGAGAAAAACAAATACACGTTGGTTGTAACCTAAAAATCCTTTCAATTATACCTGTTGTGTTCCAGGCAGAGGACATGAAGAAGCGCCTGTACAGACTAGACAAGATTGAGAAGGGCCTCCAGAACTTTCTGTACGAGGACCAGATCCGGGCCCTGTCGTTGACCAAGCGCTCGCGACGGGCCGTCTGGTCTCCAGAGACGGTGCTGAAGGCCCGGAAGATCCGCTGTGCCGTGGGCACCAAGGGCTATGAGTTCCTGCGAGAGATGGGCTACCCACTCCCCTCCTACAGGACACTGTGTAACCGCCTGGAGACCAAGATCATGGTCACCACGGCGATGAGCTGCGAGGAGCTGGCGGAGCTGGGACTGGGCCTCATGACGTCCTGCGACAGCCCTGAGGGGGAGGAGGATGGGGACAATGACGAGGAGCTACTGGGAGTCATGTCCTGATCCACACACTTGACTTTGACTTCTCCTCCTCGTTCCTGCTGCCACAGAAGGCAGAAGGCACAGGCATTCCCCTTCCTCACCAGGCAGTCTGTGACCTGTGGCTTCCACAGCCTGGTCACCATCCTGAGAGACTTGAGCTTTGCCGTGATGTGTATTTTCATTTGATGCAAATGCACAGGATGCCATGACGACGTAGCCAGCCTAAGTTGGACTGCTGGGTGATGACCAGATGTGGTGGCTGGCTGCGTGGTGTGCAGGTGCCCTCTGTTCTAGGAGCGATTTGCTTCAGGTCTTGTTTCACGCTAATAAGTATGTAAATGAAACAAAAAACCTTCCTCGTTTTGCTTCAAAGTGCTTAAAGTGAAGTATTTAAAGGTTCGACCCGTACACCCTGTACCCTTCCACACCTGTGCTTTATCAAACGCAAGGTTATCAGATCAGCACATTGTTCATAGGGTGATCTGAAGGGGCCCCCATTCACAAGGATGGGAGAGTTCGATGGCATTCATGTCGAAGTTCAGATTCTTTTAGAACAGGTTTGGCTGGTTTCTATAGTAACCATGTGCAAGCACTCCTCTCCTCAGATGGGATGAAGCGGGTTGCAAAAACAACCGTCGCACTAGTCGGATCAATTGTATCTACTTCTTCATCTTGTTCACACACTAAAGGGACTTTAGAACACATGTAGTATACCTTGATGAACACAGTCACTGTGTAAAATAATAAAGGCAAATGTGTTGTATTGTGTTTAAAATACCCGTAGATGAAGTGAGTGGGATCAGTGTTCATGGAATGCGCAGCACAGACATCCTTGTTTTGTACTTTGACCGGATCAAAGTACCACCCACTCATTAGAATTGATTGCCTTTTGTTTTTATAACGCAAATCAACATCCAGTGAACTCATCATTGGTCTGGTTCCATAAAGCCTAACTGGAAAGAGCAGCATGGGCAGGAACTCTCTTCTCTTGAATTTCCACATATTGAATGATCGAAATCAGTCTGGCTAGCTGCCAACCATGCAGGTTTTGTACCATGTTTGTCCACCCCCTAATGCAGCACCAACCTTGACCCTTTTGGACATGGCCTAAACTTTGCTTAACGGTAGTCACTATCACCCCATCAGGTAGTGTAAACATCGACTGATTACCTTATGAAATGTTTTTATTGAAGTGTAAAAATGTATAAATGGGTCTTCTGCTGGGTTAAATACGTGGAGTTGACATGATATGCATTTATTAAATACTAATAATGTTGGCACTTTTATTGGTTAATGTACACCTTTTCTTTCTGCTGAAGAGCAAACTTAGATAACCTGTGGGGCATCGTTGTGTTGACCACGTTGGTTTCACAATCACTTGCAGCCTCACCAGATTGGTTTAGCCTGTTTGTTTGGGGGCAGTGCTTGGCTTAGAATCCATCTTAAAAAACAGGACTGAGCTGTTTGGGTCAGTGAGAGAAGGGGGCGAAACTGGACTAAGAGGTTATTCACACTACATTCTCATCAAGCCCATGCTTCATCCGTAGCATGTGGTATTTATAGCGTATAATCCTTTAAGGAGACATGGTACGAGTGACCGTGAGCACTGTCATTTAGAATGAACACTTGGGAGTTTTCTGGAGATACATTGAATGTACTGTAACTCCTGGATGTGTTCCTCAGGTAAAGCTTGTGAGGACACGAGCGACGATGTGGGGTGTCCTGGTTCTGTGGCTGTGGGCAGCCCTGCCAGGGCTGCTCTGGGCATCGCCCCTGTTCCTGGAGCGCGACAGCAACACCTCCAGCATCTGCAAGCCTGCGCCTCACTGGAAGGTCCAAGGACAGAGCCCTATGGAGGGGCTGCTAGGAGATGTAGTCATAGTAGCTCTGCTGAAGGCCAGCTGACACTTCTGTCTCATTCAGGCCTCCAAGTAAGAGAGAGAGGGTCTGAACGGACCTTTGTTCATTTACAATGAATTGGAAAAGTTAAAGACTATCATGTAATGTTTGAAAAGTCTATGTTTGAGATAAGAGTAGGTTATCTTCATAAACTTGTGATTATCATGGAATCAAAGGCTTGTCAGAGAGCAGTAGACAAGGACTTAAGAAGCAACCATGTATTGCATGGTTGCAGATATATAAGCATGTCAAGTATGGTTTCATATTGATGATAGATCACCCTTTAGTTCTAAAAACACCAAATGATTTGTGGTCGTGTACAGACTCGGGGGCCTGCGTGAGCGTCTGCTGCGCAGCAACATGACAGGTGTGTCGTTCCTGATTGTGAACGCGCAGGACGCCCAGTCCAGAGCCATGTACTGGGAGCTGAAGAGGAGAGCGCCCCCTGGCATCCCCGTCTACCAACAGTCCCCCCTCCAGGACGACGTGTGGGAGGCCCTGAACGGAGACAAGGATGACTTCCTGGTCTATGACAGGTAGGCCTGATGACTTCCTGGTCTATGACAGGTCGGCCTGATGACTTCCTGGTCTATGACAGGTCGGCCTGATGACTTCCTGGTCTATGACAGGTAGGCCTGATGACTTCCTGGTCTATGACAGGTAGGCCTGGACCCCACTCCTGCTCCACCTTGGACATTTACCAGTTTAATGTTATGTATACATCTTTGAGTTGGTATTTTTCACGACATGAGCCTAAAATGGGGAGTCAGGTGGCTGAGCGGTTAAGGAATCAGGCTAGTAATCAGAAGGTTGCTGGTTCGATCCCCGGCTCTGCCAATGACGTTGTGTCCTTGGGCAAGGCACTTCACCCTACTTGCCTCGGGGAGAATGTCCCTGTACTTACTGTAAGTCGCTCTGGATAAGAGCGTCTACTAAATGACTAAATGTAAATTTCTAAATATAAAATGACTGTATTTCCTCTTCTTTCTTTGTTGTCCCGTTTCTTTCTCTCCTAGGTGTGGACGGTTAACGTTCCACATTGTCCTGCCATACAGTTATCTCCACTACCCCTACGTGGAGGCAGCGATCAGAGCCACCTACCAAAAAGACATCTGCAACTGTACTGTGAGTAGACCTACACACACATAGATTAGAATTCTATAAGAAAACCTAATCTGGGCTGCGGTCTCGCATGTGGGATCGGATAGCATCTTCCAGTTCATTTCTAACATTGCATTTCTGGTGTGTAATGTCACACCATCGGCAGAAGGACTTCATTTCGATAATGTCAAGTCATCGTGGGAACAACACCCAGAGCAATGACACAACGAGCAGCACAGAGATGAGTGGCTTCAGTGAGAATGACAACAGCACAAACCCTATCACAGTCAGGACTACAGTACCCACAAGTATCAACAGTGCCGCTCCAGGTTTGGAAGTGCAACCCAATGTCTCCGAGGCAGACAAGGGGGGTAACGCACCCCAACTTCATCATCATCATCAACAGCACAGTCAACATCATGGCTCTCACAGTGACATGCAGCAAGTCTTAAATTAGAAGACTGTTCCCTGACCTTGAGTAACTGGAGCATCAGGCGTATGTAATATGTAAATTCATTGGAAATCGACGTGATGTATCTGCACGTATTACCATATTATTTTAATATTTTCGTTTTTTTCAGGGACTTCTCAACAACAGGTGTTTTGTCTATCTTCTCACTGTCAGTGTTGACTTTTGGTAATTTGATACGTGGAAATGTGATCTAAGAACAGAACTGGATATGGAGTTGTTTAGCCAACCGGTAATGTCCACCAGTTCCTCCATGTGGTGGGGTGACGAGGTCTCTCTTGTGCAGTTGATGAAGTTTGTGGGTCAAACCACAGAGAGGTGCCTGCAGACGGATGGTTTGCACCAGAGATCAGGACTGACCGTCACCCAGCCAGGACTGGGACACTGGGAGAATGACTTACAAAAAAAACACAACTTGGGTCCGTTTTGAACCCCCACACATATGGGAAAAAATGTATACAAACCATGTAAACTGTCGCAAAATGTTGTGGTCTGCTTGGATACTACTTTATTGGAGGAGTGTGTGTAGGTGTGTTCCAATAAACTCGAGAAAATCATAAATTATGAATGGATGGAGCAACATTGTGTTGAAACTGTTACTTAAACAATGCATATTCACCCGTATTTTCATTTTGCAAGCTTTACTGCATCGCTTGGTTGGTATTGTCTCGGAGGTTTGGCCCTACACGTTTGACCTAGCGTCCCTCCCTCAGTTAACACTAAAGCATATGCACGATGTCCAGCAGGTGGACATAGAAGTTCGGTGTGGGATGACGGGTATAGACGTCTCAGGTCACCGTTACATCCTCCAATCAACAACAATAGCAAGTCTGTAGTGGGACAACGGAGATAATTTTATTCTGATAAATAACTGGTCTGATTTCAATTTAGCGAGGATCGGGTCATCTTCGTTCTGGAAGTAAGTGAATAACAACAGTTTAGCCTACAGACGTATCGACAGCATGTCATGCAGGTAGGATGAATGTAGCTTGAGTAGCCTATAGACACTGTAAGCGCACGTTTGCTTTAATATTTTGATAGACGCAAATACACACAACAATACGTTGTGTTTACCATTTCTTGATAGAGTAGCCTACATTAAACTAAAAACACTAATAGCACAAAAGGGGCGTTTTATTTATTTATTTATTTATTTAACCATTAAAGGTTAAATAAATATAGGCTACTTGTGTAATATTTACTCATTATCAGTTCAGGTAGGCTACTATTATTTACGCAGTTTGGTAAAAGTTGGGTTGTCTCTGATACGCTGTAACGTTTGTTGTAGGGCGAGTCTATAGTTGTGTACGGGATTTTCTAAATCCTGAAGCAAGAAGATAAAGAAGCTTACTTAGCTTAACCAACATTGGTTGACTTCAGTATTTAAACGGTGTCCAATGTTATCATACAGCCATCCTGAGCCACCCAACATCTGACCAAATAGTGCGTCTGTTGCTCAAAAGCATTATGCACCATTTAATCGATAGATGGCAGCACCGTCTTACTTTTAAAAATGCTGTCCACTGTGAGTAAAGAAAATTGAATTTAATTGATGGTTGCAGGTTTTCTCAAATGGCCACATGGCAGAAAATCAAGCTCTTCTACCAAGGAGTACTAGAGAATGGAGGTAGGCTGAGTAGCCAATAAACACAAATAAAAGCACTATACATTTCTGAAATAAGTCCTCAATGTTTAAAATAAAAAATACTTTTCTTGCTCTGTAGAAGAATATGTTTTGGAGAGTCTCGCCAGTATATCTCCTGCTCTTGCTGGTCCCATAGTTGTCTTTCTTGTGTGGGTTTTAGACAAGAGAACGGAGGGCTGGTTGCTGGTGTACTCGCCTGTGCCAGTCACCTGCATCTTCCTGTGTTACCTGCTGCTCATATGGATGGGACCTAAACTCATGGAACACAGACAGCCAGTCAACCTGAAGCCTGTGCTTATTGTTTACAACTTCGCCATGGTCTGCCTGTCAGCTTACATGTTCTATGAGGTATTCACAATGATCCAAGGCTCATCCAGCCACTTCTGTTACCTGTTATGTTCATCTCCATCCAACTTTCCAGCCTATCTAGAAATTGTTTTACTAGCAACTATCTAGCCACCTATTAAATAAATGTAAAGAAAGACTGGGGTGGAGTTACAATGGTTACAATTAGAGATGTTTCTTTTTCATTTACTTCTTCTCCTCTCTCTCTCTCTCTCTCTCTCTCTCTCTCTCTCTCTCTCTCTCTCTCTCTCTCCTTCTCTTTTCTTTCTGTCTATTGATTATTCCCTTTCTCAGTTCACAGTGTCCGCCTGGTTGGCCAACTACAGTTTGCTGTGTCAACCTGTTGACTACAGTCACAGCCCGCTGGCAATGAGAGTAACTACAACAGGCTCACGTCCTCAGTCAACATCAAAGCTCACCATTGTCCATATTAGTTCAAACAGCTCATTGAGATGTATCTTCTTTGTGTGTGTGTGTTTGTGTGTGTGTGTGTTCCTGTGTTCTGGCTCCTGTGTGTGCCAGATGGCTAAGGTGTGCTGGTGGTTCTATTTCTCCAAAGTAATTGAGCTCAGTGACACAGTGAGTATATCAGAGGAACCCGGAGGGTTTCAACCAGGGTCATCTGTGCTCCAGATGAGATTTCAGAAAGCTGCACTAAGCACTTTTGCCTGTTGATAGTATGTCTGTGTGTGCGTGTGTGTGAGTGTTTTCCAGGTGTTCTTCATCCTGAGGAAGAAGAACAGCCAACTGACATTCCTGCATGTCTACCATCATGGCACCATGATCTTCAACTGGTGGGCTGGGGTTAAATACGTGGCCGGGGGTCAGTGTGCGTATCCTAGCTGTTCATTGTTTGTGTGTGTGTTTGTGCATGCATGTGTGTGTTTGTGTGTTTTTACAGTACTGTATGTTAATACATCCCTGTATTTCTGTGTGTTTGTCTGCCCAGCCTTCCTCATAGGCCAGATCAACTCTCTAGTCCATGTGGTGATGTACCTGTACTATGGACTGGCTGCTGTGGGTCCTCACATGCACAAGTTCCTGTGGTGGAAACGTTACCTCACCTCCCTGCAGCTGGTGAGAGACACACACACACACGCACGCACACAGGAACACACACACAGTATATACTCCCACACAAAGATTAGGCCTCATCTTGGACAAAGAAAGTCTATATCTATATCTCCACACTTTTAGTCCATCCCATCCCACATATTCTGTTCTCTAGAGAAAACCCTGGACTGGGGGAGACTGTACTGGGAGAATTATGTTGTCATCAACGGATTGACTTAACAGTACCCTAACTAAAAATCTAACCCTGTCCAGTTGATGTCTATCAACATTGTCACACTTAATACAACCAAGGCTTGTCTAATTGACTGAGCCCTAACAACTATAAACCCATGGAACTCTAACTGCTTTAACCCCTCAGTGCCTGAAGCTCTCTAATTAAGCGTTGGTAGGGTAGGACAATAGCAGGGCAGTTAACAGGGTTAGTCAGGGAGATAATCAGCGTCAGAGCTTTATAGCTCTTACCCACCCTACCCCCCTCCTGACCTGGGCCTGGCCCTAACCACAACCCCAGGCTTGGACCCTGGAGAGCCTGTTGAGCCTGGGCCTCAAACTAAGTCCCCATCTGGAAGGACCTGAGAACAGTTTTAACTGAACATCTAATCCAGATTAGAATAATCTATTGTCTCTCGTAATTATCATGCCCTCATACATTTAGTTCCTTATTTGACTGAAAGCAAAGTCAAATATTTTAAATGATATCTTACGATATAGAAATTAGTTAAGTGTTCCCTATAGTGTCTATACTATTTTTCTATTTGAAAACTGAAGGTGGGTACGGAGCAATGATTTGAATCCAAACAGGCTTTGACTCTAATCAGGATTTTAAATCGCCCCAGCGATTAAGGTTCTGTCCAGACAGACAATGGCACCATATGTATTTCCCATTAACTCTGCTGACTCACACAACTACACAGTTGTTTGTTAGGCTGCTGCCCCAACTCTGGTCAGAGTCGGATGACAACGTGTGTCAGGTTGAGTGTGTTGTTATGAAAAGGCCTAGAGAGAGCCAACTGCCATCGAGGCCTGTCTGCTCTGAAATCATAATTCTACTCCGTTTTTGACTTCTACCTGTTTGTGACTTGAAGAACAATTTCAAAATGTGCCTGAATCTAGGTTAGACAAGTTTCACAACAACAGCAAAAACCTCCTTGCCTTTGTGCACTTATGTTTCTCTGTGTGTGGGTTTAAACAATACTTTGTATGCTCTTTTCACTCAGCTCCAGTTCCTCATTGTGACGATCCACACCACCTACAACCTCTTCACTGACTGTGACTTCCCGGACTCCATGAATGCTGTGGTATTTGCTTACTCCCTCAGCCTCATCGCTCTTTTCAGCAACTTCTACTACCAAAGTTACCTCGCCAAGAAGGCCAAGAAGATATGAGGGAGATGAGAGCAAATGGATACTTATTTATTTGTCTTTACTATGTGTGTCGTGTTTTTTCTATATTTATTGAGTGTCTCAGTAAAGCTGTTGTTTTCAGGCTGCTTTATCTGCATGTCGTCTAAGCCTCTGATTTAGCCCTATAATCTAAGCAGACACACACACTCACGCATACGTACATACACATTTGGTTTTGTTCTTGATGTCAAACCAGCAGACTCACCCACACACATGCATTGCACACACGCACTCACACACACACACACCCGCACACACACACAGACACACACACACACACTCACTCACTCACACACACGCACATCTTCCATTCTCTCTTCCCATCCCCCTCTAGTCATTAGGGATGAAGTCCAAGCCACGCTCTGGCGACTCTGCCAAATTGAAATAAACCCGGACAGACCTCCTCTCTCCTCCTCCTCTCCACTTATCTATCTAATCTCCCACCATGACACCTCATTTGTCTCAGAGAGCCATTGGCTGGGGCTCTACCAATCACCAGCCAGCTGGCAGTGTCCTTAGAGGGCGTGAGCTCCTCCCACTGTGACAACTCTGTCCTTATCTTGGGCTGCAGTTCCATTCTCCAGCCTCGTCCTGTAATTCACTCCTACTTATGGACTGGAAAGCACTAGACTAGTGCGAGAATGGACTAGACAGACATGCATGCATATAGTTCTTAACATCCTCCAGTGTTCTGGGATGCTCGGTAGTAAAGGAACACACTTCAAAGGGAGAGGGGAAGACTCTCCTGAATCACGGTCACCCGATGAACCTAAAGCCTCACGGTCTGACAGGTTCATAGCACAGGAACGCCTCATCTCGAGACTGGTCCAAACCCTTTCCACACGAATACCATTCACCAACTATCGCTTTGCTTTCATGCAGACAGGCAGTTGGCACTGGATTAAAAAGCAATGCGTGTCAGAGAGGGTAGGGTACCCAGAGACCCTGATCCGCTTCTCCTCCTCTCTCCCCCTTGGCACAGATCTCTCCGTTCTCGCTGGCCTGGCCATGACGTAGAGGCCTGCAGTGTCAGAGAGCCACTGTCCGCTAGTGCATTCTCCTGCTGGCTTGAATAGCAGGCCTGGCAGCTGTCTAGTTAAAGAGCAGCTCCACATTCTCCCAGCACAGTGGAGCCAGGCCCCTGACGTCTTCAGGAGGCCTGTCAGGACCAGGGGGACACTGAGGGCCTTTGTGGCCCACGTGTAGCGTGTAGGCTGTGTGTGAATGACTCCCCTAGTTACAGCTGGCTGGTGTTACTAACCATATGCTGCTGGCTAGTACACTGCTGTCACACTCCTTCTCTCAATTCTCTCACCCCCCCCCCTCCCTCCCTCCCTCCCTCCTCCCCTCTCTCTCTCTCTCTCTCTCTCTCTCTCTCTCTCTCTCTCTCTCTCTCTCTCTCTCTCTCTCTCTCTCTCTCTCTCTCTCTCTCTCTCTCTCTCTCTCTCTCTCTCTCTCTCTCTCTCTCTCTCTCTCTCTCTCTCTCTCTCTGACTGCCGACTGCCAAAAGGGCATTCTGACTTGTCACTTGACTGGGATCCACAGCGCTGCTCTCGGGCGTGCAGTCACAGCATCGTGCTGATGAGGGCTCGTTTCTCCAGCGAGACACTAACAGCTCCAAAGGAACACTCCCAGTCTCTTCCTGCAAGCAATCCGCCTCAGGTTGAGGGGATGCCAGCGGAAGAGGCCACTTTAGCCCGACTGCATCTCTCCTCCTTTCTGCTGTGAAGTAGACTGGATCACATTATCCTGCTCGTATCTTACAACCACCCACATGAAACCGCCACCATACTTCCCCAGACATATCCCCTGCTGGACAAGCAAACACATTTGGATCAAGGCCTCCTCACCTTTACAGTCCAGAGACAAAAAAACATAAACTGTCCAAAAGTTGAGATGGATCCCGGTCATGTTGGTCTGTTGGTTTCCGCGGTAACCCCAAGTGCTACCTCATCCGTGGACTGTAATTTGTAATCACTTAAAGGGGAGGCTGAGCCCTCTCCTGGCTCGACCGGGCTGTAATCATACAGTCAGTGAGAGGGGCAGGGGAGCGAGGGCCGGGGAAGGAGGGAGCCAGGGAGAGTGCTTGAAGGTGAACACACTGGTTTCACCACAAAGAGGGTTAACAAGAGGGTGAGCAATCTCAGCTGGCACTCTCATCCCCAGCCTCTTGTTTCAGTCGGCCAATCAGCACCTCTCTTGAAGCCGCCGATTCGACCGCAGGGAGGGAGGGCCGCTGAGAGGAGGTGCTGAACGTGTTGAAATGAGGTCTACACGTAAGTGGGAGAGGCAGAGATGGGATATGAAGTGTTAACCATTTGGTTTCTCGTCAGACGCAGTTTTATACATATATCGAAGGACTAAACACAAACTACACCGGAAGATTTTTTGACTTGAGTCCAAAATCTCAAGTGTTGCAGACTAAGCGAGACAGACAAAAGCATTCTGAAGCACAAATGCACAACGAACAGCAGCCTGCATGGAGCCGAACGCCAAGGCCTTCCGTACAGTGTTGCCTCCAATCCTATTTTTGGAGCCTCCGACCCTCCTATTCTGTGGATTCCATTATCTGTGGGCTGCAAAGAGAGAGAGCGAAACCAAGGACAAAAGGACAAGCACATACAAATTACTGTAGAAACTTAAGATTGAGTTTGACATGTCAAAGCTCATCACTCATTGACGGATTGTCTGTCTCTCGTAGAACGAGCACCAGCATTGTGTCACGGCTTGGCCCTTTGTTTGGGTTGGGGGGGGGTTACCATCTGTCTCAGACACCCCCCAATTACACCACAGTGAGATGAGCCCAATGACCCTGTATCAATGCCACTCGGCCAGACCATTTGTCCATGGAGGTGGATAAGATAGATTTATGGCTTTCTTTGTCACGGGCTAGCACAGAATAGTCTTGGAGGGACCGTTAGGCTCAGTAACCAACTCGACATTCTAGTTCTCGTCTTCTGCAGCGGTCTGGGTGCAGCTCTGTTAATGAGAGCTATTGTCGATGCAAATGTGCTGCAGAGGGGATTTAAACACTTGCTTGTATAGCGGAATATTACTCGTCCAATGGCTCTCCTCACTTCCCTCTAGTGAGCCACCTGACCATGCTGAGCCCTGAAGGGATTGGCTGCCTGCTATAAAGGGATATTACACCAAATATCATAGTCTATGTTTGCAGTCCAACAAAACAAGGCTGTTCTTCTGCTTGCTCCTTTATGCTTTAATACATTTCGCACACATCTCACATCAAACAGTGCTGACAGTATTTTGTGTCCAGTTCTCAGAGGAACAAAAAAGCATGTTTTTATAAATGACTGCCGAGCACAAAAGGTCATTTTAAGGTTCTGTAGGCTTGACAATCTTACCACTTGTGTGCTCCACCACTGGACCTCACACCACTGACCTATATTTGACCCTGACTGGAACAGGTATGTCAGTTAGCCAGGATATATATAACCATGTCTGTGGGTTTCAGTGATGGACAGTTGATGTAAAATAACAACTGACATTTTCTTCTAGTTGTATCCACCTCTCCTCCCCCCCTCCCCTCTCCTTCTCTTCTCCTCTGATCTGCTTCCCTCTCATCCTAACATATTTCACTTGACACAGAGACAAAGGCTGTTGCACACAGGGCATTCCCTGGCCTCTCATAAGATGAAATATTAATGCAGGCATAATTTGTGAAGCTCCAGGGGTGTCTTGGGGTTGTCCTGTGTGGCTGCTGTGTGGCTCCCTAAGGCCAGAAGATTGTCAGAATCAATTCTGAGATGCTGGAGATTACAACAACAGAGCACTTACATTTACACTACTGCTGTGCTATCCTTTGTTCCCATTTAACCATGTATTCTCTTCCACTGCAATGACTGAATGAAAGGACTGTGTGTGTGTAAAAGTGAGAAAGTCCTTCCAGGGTGTGTGTGTGTGTGTGTGTGTGTTTGTGTGTATGTATGCATGTATGCATGCGTGTGTGTGAAGACAGAGAGAGATGGAGCAGCTCTGTACCCAGATTGTAGAGAGGTGGCAGCAGAGACAATGCCATCTGTGACTACAGAGGTCACACTTATAGTCCTGCTAATCACGGACTGTGCCTTGCTCCCAGAGAAACTTTTCACAAGCCTTTCTCCCTTTGTATTGCTCTTTTCACTTTCTCTTTTTTATCTCTCTCTCTCACTCTCTCTCTCTCGCTCTCTCTCTCTCTCTCTCTCTCTCTCTCTCTCTCTCTCTCTCTCTCTCTCTCTCTCTCTCTCTCTCTCTCTCTCTCTCTCTCTCTCTCTCTCTCTCTCTCTCTCTCTCTCTCTCTCTCTCACCTCACTACCCCCCACACTCTTGTGTCTGTGTACCTGTGTCACCTAACACATACAATCCTCCTTCATCCCCAGATCCCCCAACCTCAACCCCCACCCTGAGTTACCATGGCGTTGTAGGGTTATTAAACATGACACTCATGTGAGAATAGATCTTGTTCTTAATCTCAGTTGGGAATCTTTATTCATTCCAATTTCTATGATTAATGGGCTCTGATTTACATATCAAGGGTTTTCGTCATTTATCCACCACAAATCCTCCCTTTTCTTTTTTTGCGTACATAAAAAGAAGAAATATAGTCTATTTATCTGTCCTTGAAATCTTTTCTGTCACATTTTTCTTTCTTATCCTTTCCCCACATGAAAGATGAGTAGCATAAGACAGTGGTGATTGAGAGAAGGGAGGTCTTCTGTGATTGGACTGAGTGATTAGAGAAGCAGATTAATTGGATGGTGGTCACCGGCATTTTGAATAGAGCTAGGGATGGCAGACAGGAGATAATGTCAGATGCTCTGTCCTTCTTCCTCTCTATCTTGCTTTCTCGGTCTGTAATTTTCAGCACCTTATCAGTTTCGACCAGTGAATCTGAGGAATTCATTCAGAATTCTATCACATGTACTTTTTTCCTGTTGAGAAGAACAGCAGAGACAATCAGAGAGATGGAAAAATACAGACAGGCAGACTGTGTGCATTTGACTGATGTCATGTTGTCAGTGGGACTACCAAACAAGGGGGCCTACAAGGGGATAATGTCATGGCCGTTACCCTTTCTTATCATCAGTCTTGCCCCTGTTCCTCAGTGATTCATCCAGTCATCAATATCCGTCTCAATCAGCAATCAATTCCTCTCATGGCCAAGGAGAAAACATCTGAGAAACGACCGGACTGTGTTCTCTCCCCTCCCCTTGTCTCCTCTCCACACTTCTCCGCTCCTCCGCTTCCTCTCCACTTCTCCACTCTCCTCTCCACTCCTCCACTCTCCTCTCCTCTGTAATCCATGGCTCCAAGCCAAGCACACAATCAGGTAATTAACCAGCTACTTCCCAAAGCCCCACAGAGTAACTTAAAAGCCGTCCATCTCTTAATTTATGGCTTAATTAATAAGATGGAGGAAAGGTAAACATCAGAAGAATCAATTTACCCAACCAGTGCTGCAACAGTGGTGGTGGGGTGGCCTTGACGACCACTGGCTGTCTTCTCCTGGAGAGAAGGTAAAGGAAGGGGATTGTGACGCGGCTGTGGGTGTGTGTGTGGGGGGGAGTGTTGTTTTGAACAAAAAAGAGCTTCACACATCAGTTGTTGCATCAACAAACGCAATCAGACCACTGTGTGATTGGACAATTATCATGAGAGATGGTTGCTTTTGTTGTGCCATTGGTCCATGCAGGTTGAGCAGTGATGCTGCAATCACCCTGCAATATGTCTTTGTCAAACAAACAACATCTGATTGGCAGCCCTAGACCAATAAGCAAACCGGATTGGTTACCTTATCTTTGTCTCGATCCCTTTCTCGTCCGATTGGGCAGTAAGGCAAAGAGAGTGGAGACAAGCAGATCACATAGCTGGACACAGGAATGTGTTAGCAAGCTGAGCAAAGGCCAGTATTACTTGAAGTAGTAATGTATTATGTTCTGTTGGAGTTAGTTATTCCTTGTCATGTGACTGAGGTCCAACTCTCCAACTATACCCACTACACTCTCCTCACATCAGGCCTCAGCGCATAGTGAGAACACCTTTTTCCTGCTATTTTGCAATGGCTGCTTGAACTGCAGGGTCCCAATAGTGATTACAATCATGCCAGCTAAATCACTTGTCTGTTGGGGAGAGAAAATAACCTGGCTAAGATAATGAAGGGGTGAGGCTGCTGCGTGATTGGCACTCTGAGCATAAATAACCTGGAATTATCTGTAATAACCATGGTAACAGAGTGGTAATTGGCTGAAAGTTCTCTTGTCTCTGAAAAGAGCGATTGAGGGGGGAAAAGAGTGGGAAATTAGTCCTCCTGTACAGTTTAACTTACATTAATTGTACACATTGTCTGCATTTATTTGTGTCTCAAAGAACTCATGTGGTTCTCTCCCGGCGAGCTTCTTTCTCCAAACCAAAAGGAAGGCAATTACCAATGAGGCTTTTCTCCCTCTATAAAATGAATCTGATTTCAACTTAATCCATTGAGAACGGTTGTATAGGCTGTACAAATGATGCACCGCACCATAGCAGCATTCAGTCCTCCATCCTAACTGTAAAACTAAAAATGGTTCCTTTCAAAGTGCACATACTTGTGCCCAGTAAAACAGGAAGTCTTTCAAATCTCTTCACATCCTCTGGGATATTGAAAAAGGGTTTGTTTCCAGTGGTGCTAGCATGAATCCCAGGCTGTGACAGAAATGGTTTTAGACTTTGGCACTGGGCGAAACAGTTGGTGCTATGCTGCACACTTAGCTGCAGATAGAATAGACACACAGGTTACAATCAACTGTCTTGCCTGTTCTTCCAAAGCCCAACGCCAGTCTGAATGACACAACGCCTCTGTGACGACGTGTCATATCGATCCTGTCAGCACGCTCGTCACTCCAGAACTTTTCCTCCTCCCTGCGCCAACTCCACACTGGCATCTCTAATGTGAGGAGGCAGCAGAATCTTATGATTAATAAAGATATTAGGCAAATCCGCATTCTCTGCTTGCCCGCCTTTGCCAGGCCCAAGGCGATAGAGAGACCGAGTCAGAGAGAGAACAAGAGAGAGAAAAGAGGAGAAGAATGTGAGGCATGTTCCGAGCAGGGAGGGGGGGGCAAAGGACTGAGAGAAGAGGCACGGGCAGAGGTATGAAGGAAGGGTGAGGTGAGGAACGAGGCAGCGGGCCTGTAACACACATCTGTCTCAGCTGCATTATCACCAAGGAGGAGGAATGTATCACTCCATCCATTCTCATTTCACCAAGCCTCTTCAACACACACACACACACACACTCCCCGCGAGCGTAGGTCTTCCCAGCCCCTGATAAGAAGCCCGCTCTGTGGGCCAGTGTGACTGAAGGGCAAGACAAACGAAGGGGAGTCAGGGGACCCTGCGGAACCCTGCAACCCAGCGACCAGGCCCCCTCCTGGGGGACAGAGGAGGCCTTTGTTACCCTGTCATGCCTCACATTCCCAGAACAGCCTTGGGTCTCTCGGGGTCAGAGTGCATAGGGAGGGACACGGCTCTCCATTCTCTAACACCACTCCCCCTCGCTGGCTGCAAATCCCGCCCCCAGGCCTGGGTATTCAGGCTGGCGGGGTGGAGGAGCCCCGAAGGGACAGACCTGGGATCAGATCCCCCACCCCATGAATCTATCCTCCAACCACATAGGGCGACATCACAGTCTGATTCCAGATCAGCCTGTACTTCCCAGAGGAGCTCAGAAAGGGCTTTTCATGGGGAAGTAAGCTGGCGAAGCTCATATTAAATATGGCCGCTGTGTATTCTAACAATGGCTGAGGACTGAGGAGGTTGCTGTTACTACGCCCACAGAACAGTTTGAGAAGCATGCAGTTTGGCATTCAGGATTAGCAGAGTTACATGAAGGGTCAGTGATTCTAGAGACAGCAGAGGTGGGGGTGGCAGGGGACAGACTGATAATGGGATTAGTTCTGGTTGGGAAAAAAACTTGGAGGTGAATATAGAGTTTGAACTGGTAAATTGGAACATTGAAATACATTCACTCATGTGTAACAAGGAATCCGTAAGACTTCTTTTACCAAATGTCCTGTACAGGTTTCCTCTTTATCTACAATAAAACATATTAGATATCTTTATACTTTTGATAAAACACACACCTGAAAGGAAAACATTTTGTTTGTAGAGAGCGAGAGAGAGAGAGAGAGAGAGAGAGAGAGAGAGAGAGAGAGAGAGAGAGAGAGAGAGAGAGAGAGAGAGAGAGAGACCCCCCTGGCAACTGTCATTACCCCCTTCAAAAAAAGAAAGAATTAGGGCAGACACTTGAGGGGAGGGCCTGATGTGCCCGTCGAGCATTTCTTTAATGGAGATTCGGTGTTGAGTTGGAGGGAGTCCCTGAGGGGCCACTGAGCTGAATTAAATCTTCAGGATGGGCTCAAGAAGCTGGCGTATACCCGCTGCTGGCACTGCCATTCACTTACACTATGATGGTAACAAGAGAAGCCTAGCCATACCAGCACCGGGGACTGGGCCAGGGCCAGGGCCAGGAATAATCCCTGTGTTATCCCTTGTTCTGCCTTCTATTTCTATCTTTTTTTGTTGTTCAACTGTCTTTCCATCTTTGTTTATCTCCCTCTCTATTTCGCTTCTCCCTCTCTCTTTCTTGTTTGGATGATGGACATTTTCTTAATTATGATGATTAGCATGTTCTAGCTGAAGGTCCAGGTGGAACACATTGTCTTCTCCAACACGTTTACCTACTCAGAGGAGCTTATCTGTGGGGGGATGGTGTCTTCAGACGAGGCATGTGCAGCGCGGATGAACCAGTCCTCCAGACGCTCTGCAGTACAGTAGGGAACCCAGATCAATACACACAAAGACAGAGCCATGTTTGAGAGGAGAGAGGAACGGGGGACGAGGGGAGGAGAAGAGGGATAGGGGGAGGAAGGGAGGAGGCGCGTGGTAGAGGTGGGTGGGTAAGGGTTCCTGGTGTGGGGAGAAACAAGCTCCGACAGCTGGACTGAGGAGGGAGGAAGGAGCTTATTTCACGGCTGATTTGTTTTAATATCTGAGTAGCAGCAGGACAGCACAGGGTGGAGGAGGAGGGCTGCTGCTGAGGGAAATATCAAGACAACAGAGAGGCCGAAGGACAGGGGTAGCAGATATATGTATGTATATGTATATACATATAGAGAGAGAGAGAGAGAGAAAGGGAGAGAGAGAGAGAGAGAGAGAGAGGGTGAGTGGGATGGAAGAGATTAGAGGAGAGGAGAAAGGAGAAGAGAAGAGAGGATTATCCAGCCTTTTCAGGCCTCCAGATATCATTCTTGTAATGTAGTACTTGTGTGAATCATCCATTGATGGGACATATTTCCATTGAGCATCCTTTCAACCCAAAAGCTGGGCTCTTTATTCTGAGGGCCTCTCGTCCCCTAGAAGCATTGTTTGGAGGAACCCCCTGAAAACACTATACCTCCATTTTGTGAGTGGAGTCTGTCAAAAACATATTCCAACCTTCCATTTCGCCCAAGCACCCATCCTCATTTATCCATGCCTTGTTAGGACCTTGGCAGACAAACAGGCTGGTTGGAAGCCAGAACAGAGACTGCATGTTAAGGAGGAGATCCTTGAACGTCCTTCAAAACCACCCCCAAAAAATAATGGACAAGCTTTGTTGGTCACAAACCACATCAACAAAAACCTTAAATGGATGAGACTGTATTTTACCTCCTGTTCCAGTGTTACTTGTGACAGCCGGTTAATATGATACCTGCTATGTAGCTCTGATAACTGTACATATTGGTTGTTCTGATCCAATGACATATTGGCAAGTCTCAGTAAAACAGACCTCTATAGCCGAGACCAAAAGCATTTGAAGGTTATGTCTGCTTGCTGTATCCTGCCTGGTGTGCCAGGCGGATGGGATATGAAAAACAAATGATGTTCCATTTCTTTCTGGGTTATCTAGCCCTGCTTCAAAGTGAGAAGGGGATTGACAGGAGAAGGTGCGATGGTTCGTGGTTAAAGACCTTCTTACCCCAGAAACATTGGGGCTGGTCAACGGCCAAACACCGTCTGAATAGTATCATATACTTCTTACCATTACCAACTTTCTTCCCCTGACCATCAAGTGAAGCTGTGTGTCTCTCCTCCAGCTGGCCCCTGTCACCTTCTCCATGGCAGAAGCGGAACAATCTCAATCTCAACCTCAATCTGCTCAGAGATGTGGGTTTCAGACTGCAGTGCTACAGTATGCGTCACCCCAGAGGGGAGAGAGGAGCTTCTTTGTGCGCTCCCCGTCCTCCATTGAGCAGAGTAATAATTAGCAGCTTCCCCTTTTTCTAATGGGGCCTGGAGTCATCTGCTCCGTAACATTCTTCCCGGTTCAACAGTACAGTAGAGGAGAGCTGCCAGTGTGGAGAACGGCATGGGCTTAATGGGGGTGGATGAATGCAGAGGAAAAGGAGACAAAGAGGGTGGGAGGAAGAGAGACGGAGGAGGGGAACTCGGATGGAGGAGTTGTTGAAGCTTGGTGAAAGAGAGCAAAGAAGTTTGGCTGGTGACATCAGAACTTTCTTTGTGAAGTTTCTGTGTACAGGGTTAAGTGGGTGACTGTGACTGTGTGTGTGTGTGTGTTTGTGTGTGTGTGTGTGTGTGTGTGTGTGCGTTTGTGCGTGTCTGTGCCTGTGTCAATGGCGTCTGGTGTGATCGTCGAGGGTGTCTGTGCAGACGTCCTGGTGTTTGTGTGCTGCTGTGTGGTGCTGTTACTCAAGGTCCTGCAGAGTACAGTGGCAGTAATTTGTGCTCCAGTTAGCCAATCATCACTGCAGTTTGGACTTAACGCCATGTCATTACCCAGCATCCCGCTTGGCTGGCTCACAAATAAACAACCTGGAAGAAACGATACTAGAAGAGAAATCTGAATATGCTCTCCTCATCTGGAACAATACTGTTGTTGAGCAGGTAGGACCATAATTACTTCTGATGAACAGTTTTGGTCATTGTTCCTATTTTGAATTCCACAAAATAACCTCCATTTGTGTGAGGAATGTGAATGTCCAGTCCCTTGTTCTCATCACTGTTTTAATATCCCAACCTCAACTGCTTTTCTTTAGACTTTATCCAAACCGTTTTGACCACATACCACCCTTTTGGTATAAAATAGGTTCACAAATCAGAGTCCTAACCGTTACCCCATCCCTTACCCCAACATTACTTTATAGCATATACAAATATGGGGGCCCTTAAGATGAAGCCTTTCTCTGTAGAGGGGTGTGATTGTTATTAGAGTGCTGGTTCATTTGTCAGACAGACACCTGGTTTATGTATGTAACCAGAAGAGTCTTAACACACCAGGGTCAGAATGGGGACAGGGCTCTCTCTCTCTCTCTCACCCCTCTTCATCTCTCTTTCTCTCTCCTTCCTCTTCATCTCTCTCGCTGTCTCTCTCCCCTGTCTCTTGTTATCTCACTCTCACGTCAGATGAAGAGGACATCACCATGGTAACCCAGGTAGGTCGGTGCACTGGCCGTTCCCAAAAGTGGTTAGCATGCATGAAGTCATGGTGTGCATGAAGTCATGAGTGTGTCTCTCAGCTGTATGGGTCAGGCCCCTACCTCTCGTGCACTTGCGTGTATGTAGATACCCCTCCTCCCTTCTCTCCTCCTCCCCTCCTCCCCTCTCTCCTCGCCCCTCCTCCCTTCTCTCCTCGCCCCTCCTCCCTTCTCTCCTCGCCCCTCCTCTCCTCCCTTCTCTCCTCACCCCTCCTCCCTTCTCTCCTTACCCCTCCTCCCCTCGCTCCTCGCCCCTCCTCCCTTCTCTCCTCGCCCCTCCTCCCTTCTCTCCTTACCCCTCCTCCCCTCTGTCAGACTCCCCATGATGTCGCCGGGGACCAGCTTAGAGGAAACACTTCCACATCAGCCATGAATTATCCATCTCCCCCTTGTTCTCTGCTCACTTCATTAAGTGGGGTCAGCCTACTCTCGACCCCAGACTGGAGAGGCTCTTGGTGTGTTTTGGTGTGCATTTGTGTATGTGTGTGCAGGTGTGTGTTCTTGACTGTGTGTGTGTGTGAATGTTTGTGTGTGTGTGTGGTGGGTGGGGTCTATAGGTATGTGTGTGTGTGTGTGTGTTTGCAAGTTACGCTGTCTGTGTCAGTGAATGTAACTAAGTGTCCAGGTTGCTGTAGTCAGTCACCAGCCATACTGGCTAATCAGTGATGGAGAGCTGGAGAGACAGGTCAGCTGGTGCAGGGGTCAGGGGTCAGGTCGTGATGAAATGAGAATAGACACAACTAGGGTAGAAGCTGGACCTGGATGCCAAGTCACATATACATGTGTTCACATACCACCGTTCTTCCTTCACAGACAAAGCAATGACATGACTCTAATCCACTAAAACCTTGTCACCAGAGACTGTATATGATTAAACTACTCATTCCAAACTGTCATTGTGACTAACAGAGCAGCAATTATTCAGAGAAAGGAACTACAATTTCCACTCACAGAAGTACCTTGAACAATGGCCCTTTGCAGTGGTGATTCAGTTGTCTTGATAGCCAACCTGCCAACACTATCAAGTTGCATGGTCCCATATGCTCCATCCTCAGTGTATTGAGGAGCACAATGACTCGGCTGGTATTGGTGTGTATAGTGTGTGTGTGTGTGTGTGTGTGTGCGTGTGTGTGTGTGTGTGTGTGTATGGGTGTGTGTGTGTGTGTGTGTGTAAGAGAAAGAAAGCGAGAGAACAGATGCATCACTTTGTTAGTTCGACTCAAATGTCAGCTTTTATTAAAAGCACATTTGAGAATAGCTGGATAGCAATATGATGTTTGACACAAAACAAACCAAAAGTATAGAAGTATGTCGGATCCATGTTCCACTGCCAGAGCTGCACAACCAGCACCTCCAACCACTAATGGCGTGCATGTGTGTTTATGTGCCTCTGTGTAAGTGTGTCTGTGTGCACAGATGGGTTGTGTTTGTAGGAGTGAATGATGCAGGTTGGTGATTGGTGGGCTGCACCAGGGGTGTGTATAGTGATGTGTGACATGGTCCTCAGAGGAGAGGAAGTATGGACGCAGGCCTCTCTAATTAAAGAGAGCGATGAAGGTTGACACACCTAGGCCAAGCCAGGTTAGATCCCTCATTAGTGGGAGTGCTCTAGATTACGAGGGCTGTGACCCCCTTTTCTGTGGTAAAGTGGTCCCCCCCCCCTCACTATACCAGATACAACCCCACTGTGCTCACGCAATCATCATCAATATTGATATGATCAATGACTAGAGCATAGCTTAAGGGACTAGGGTTAAGGGATCCTTGGCCAATCGTCATGGCTGTGTGTGACCGAGCTTTAAGCTTGAACGCAGCTCACGTTGCATCAACCCATTGTGTAGGGAAGTGTTCTATAAAAAGGCCAACTATTAGCAGGTCTATCTGAAGCCCCACCGCTTGGTCTAGATGCGCTAGCTAGCTAGCTGCTGCTATCTCCTCCCACACATCATTTCCTCACATCACACTGATACCTCTGCCAATCTGCTGCAAACCATCTGGTGAAGCATTCACCCGACAATGGTCTCATGTGGAACTGCTCGGGGTGTGTGTATGTGTGTGAGTGCTTTGTGTGTGTGTGTGTGTGTGTGTGTGTTCCTATGCTTTACGTTCTGGACCACCGCACCTAATGAAGGTACCCCTGGGTGGGGCCACAAGCTCTTTGCCATCCCCCTACTACAAAACACACACACACTCTCACACACACACACACCCATGAGAGGTTCATTGACGGGACACGCAATTCGAACCCCCTCCCGGTGTCCACTACTGTTACTCTCCATTAGCGTGGGAGGGGGAAGGGGGAAGGAGGAGGAGGTAGACATGAGGGGAGGGAGAACGTGTAGAGGAGGAAGGAGGGAAGTCCAGGAAAGAATACGAGGGAGACGGAGGAGAGGAGGAAGAGAGAAAAGGTGTGGAATGTAGGGGTACAAAGGAGAATAGAGAGATAGAGCTTGACAGTGAAACGGTACAGGTAAAAGAAGAAAAAGAGCGCGGGGGGTGGGGTGGGCGGGAGAGAGCTTCTCATGAATAGTGTATGATTGACAATCATTAATTTACGGCACTTCTGAGAGTGTGATGTCGAGGGCCTGGAGAAAGCTCCGAGGGTGAACGGGCCAGTGGACCTGATGCAAGATGTCCCTCACAAGTCAATACCTCTAATGCTTTTACACTTTCAGCCTCCACAACCACCCAGACCCTCCCCCCACAACACTCACACACTCTTCCTCCAACCCCCTGCTCCAAGCTTGTCAGTCCTCACCCCATCACCCCACCTCTGTTCGGTACAGTACAGTATAGTACTCGATAAATTTAGAGAATAGGATTGCAAGCAGTCTGGCTGTGGCAGTTATACCTAACACAGAGCACAGTATCACTCCCTCCTTCAGATTGGATTTACCAGTCTGGCGTCCTCAACTGGTCTACACACACAAACACACACATGAGTACACACATGCGTGTACACACACACGCACACACAGGGTAGGACAGCGGGGGTGAATTAAAGCATGATTTCACAGCTCTGGCTGACTGATTTTTGTTTGTTTGTTTGTTGTGTTTTTGTTTGCAAATCCTTCATTCGTTTCTTCTATTCTTTCCAATGGGGAGAGAATCCCTGCCATACTCTTGTAAACATGTTGTGTCACAATCAGCAGGAGATGCTGTGGAGTGGAGACACAGAGCAGGGGACAACATAAACATGAAGACACTCTTTCTTAGTTCAATAAAGAGGACTCTCAAGGAACTTGGTAAACACAAACAACAAATAAGCAGATTCTTATTCACAAAAGTCACAATTACTTTTCATTTTAGTATGATTGTGACACCGAGAAAAGATTAGATGTCGCAAACACAACAAAACATTAGGATGTTGCTGAGTTGTCAACCGCACTCAGATACTCAGGACATTGTGGATTTCTTCCTCCTGGGGGCGCTGTTAACCCCCGCCCCACCTCCAACATCTCAATACCGAATTCACCGAAAAGCTTTGAAAATCTATGTTCACTCATGTTTTTCAAGTTTTCTTTTGTAGAAACCTTGCAATAGGAAAAGAGGGAAAGAGAAAAAGATGGCTTTCTTTGTGGGACATATTCTCAATATAGTATGTATAGTATTCTCACATTTGATTAGGCTTTTTCAGCCACAAGATTGGGGGAGAGTGGTCTATTGATATGAGCTGTCTCTTGGGTGCTATCTTATCTGCATTGCTAATCTCTTCTGTTTGTCTACTTTAAAGGAGGTGTTTATTTCTGCTGATTTCAATACACTTAATCTTATTTGAACATGCAAATGAAGACCGGGGACATCGGCCTTGATCAAATACACACATCTCGCCTATCACGATAATAGCCCCATCATCCTCCTCCCCCTACCCCCCCCCCCCCCACACACACACACACACACACACACACACAGACAGACAGACACATGCACAAACACACACACGCCAGGAGCTACCATTCACACAGCCCGCTTGGCCAGCATGACGGCTGATGAGGCCCAGAAGCCTGCTGTGCGTAAAATCACCTCCTAACACCATTAGGTGTATCCCACCAATCAGGCGCTTCGGTTCTGAGACAGACAACAGTGGTTGTAACACACGCCATTCTCTCCTTCATTCAGCCCTGGTGTGGAGAGCTGCATTTAGGCAGGAACAGAAGAAGACTGGTCATTTCCTGCTCAGAAAGGCGGGGACTCCCAGGCACACTGAAAGCATCTCACAGTAAAGAGAGATATTACCGTAAGGGTCAATTCAAGTAATGGCCTCCATTAGATAAGATGTATGTTCTTCCATAAAACGGAGAACTATTAGGGTTTGGGGAAATTAAAGCTGACTGGACAGTTGGCTGAGTAGGACATTGGATTGGAGTTTAGTTTAGTTTGGTTCGGTACAGTCTAGTTTGGTTTGGTTAGTAGATTGGCTTAGTTTAGTTAGTGGTTTGGTTTTGTTTGGTTACAGGTAAAGTGGTTCGGTTCTTTGTCATTATTATTAGTTAGGTTGAGCAAGACTGGTTACTAGTGTGTTTAGAGTACTGGTTACTGTGCGTGTTTGAGGTTCTTCCTGCAGCCTTGGTAGGTCAGGCGAGTCTGCCCATGAATACTAGTGTTTAGAATCCTCCCTGCAGCTGTGGCCTCAATCCTCCCAGAGGACACATCAGTAAACGCAGCATTAACACAGCCAATAAAGCCAGTGGCCGCTAGATAACACCCATCAGTCAACAGAGGGATCAGCAGCAGGCCTGCCCCCTCTGTCCTCCATCCCACCACCCTTCCCTTCCTCCTCCCTTCACCTCCCTGCCTCTCTGTGTTTGTGTCCAGTCCTCTCGGGAGAGACCAGCTCGTTCTGCCTCTCCTGGACATGGGCTGTGACTCTGAAGAGGTTGACACAAAGAGCAGGAGAAGAGAAAAGGAGGATAAAAAGAGAAGGGAGACTCGAGAAGCAACCCGAGAGAATGAGAATGGGAGAAAGAAGAGAGGCAGTGACAATTAAGTCAATACTGTGGGGGGCATATACTGTGCTCTGGGGCCACAACAAAGCTCGCTGAAAAGAAAGAGAATGAGAAAGAGAGGGAGAGACTTAAGCAACGAGGGGAGAGAATGAGATTGAGTGTAAGAAGAGAGGGAGAGGCTGAATGGTAGCTGTGAAAAGAGAGTAAAGGGCAACGGAAGGAAAGAGGGAGAGGATGAATGGCGAAGGGGCGAGAGAAGACGATGGACAGGGCAGGAGAGGACGGAGAGACGGCGAATTGGAAGGTGTGCCGGAAGAAAAAAGGACCAAACAGGGAAGAAAGGGAGATAACGTAAAGGCAAAGATAAAGAAAGCAAGCAAAAGTGGGAGTGAAGGGAAGGATTACTGGCGGATGGCAATACTGAGCCAGAAGGGATGAGGCCATACATGGGAGGGTGTAAGGCAGGGGTAGAGAAAGAGAGGAGGGAGGGGGGAGGAGGGAGAGGGGAGGAGGAAGGGGAGGAGGGAGAGAACACTCCTAAAGATCTGCTAAGAGCTTCTCCCACCTGTACTGTGAACACAGGGGAGGAGCGAGTCAAATTAACTTCTCATCGGCCTATTCCAGCTAGAGGTTGTGTGTGTCTGTGTGTGTGTGTGTGCACGCGTGTGTGGGTAACACACCCGTGAGTTGTAACGTTGAGAAGGTGGCAAAGGAGGAAGTCCTCCGAGGAGCGGATGCTAACTTGAGAAGAATTTTCAGGGGAAACCGCCCCCCAGTCTTCTCTCCTGTCCTCTTCTCTGTAGTCTTTATGGCGCTATGTCTGGCCAATACACAAACACCTCATTGACACCTCACCCTCAACAATCACGCCGCCAGACAAACATTCAGTCTGGGAAGTGGGCACACCCCAGATCCAATCCACGCCTTTGAGACATCAAATAAGACACACCTCTACCAACACCACAAATCACAGACCGCCTCCTTCTAACTCAAATATGTTCCAAATGAACCTGTGTTCCTCTGTGCAGACTTACAAGGACTTGTTAAAGCAGGTGGGTATTTCCCCTACTCTATTTTCAATCCATAAGCTCTGCTTCTCTCCTCTGGGTTCATCAGTGGGTTGTTCTGGGCCATCACAATTGGCTGGTGACAGTTCTGGCCTTAAGGGGTGTGTGTGCATGGTTGTGTGTCTGTGGGTGTGTGCGTGCGTGCAGGGAGTCAGTAGAGAGGGCCTCTTTCTGCGGTGTTTGAGATAAACATCAGGCCCTACAGGTAGTTCTAGCTCCTCTATCAACACAGCCATTGTTCCTCTTGCCAAACGTCACCGTGCAAACCCCAAACCGACCACAGAGTGATGACGTTTTCGACCTTGTGAGGGGGAACAACCCCCACTTCCCCCCTCCCACCCCACCATCCGACCCCACCTCTCCTCTGTAGCCCCAAGGGAGGGTTATTCACTTAATACCACAATCACACTCTTGCGACCCTTATCTTTCTCTCTCTCTCTGTCTCCTTTTCTCTCTGTTTCTCCCCCTCCCTTCCTCTCTGAACTCAAATTAAAATGTATGTACTCCTACAGTCCTGTTGACAGTTGACTACAAAGATAGTGGTCTATAGTTGTAATCAAATATACATTGAGAAAGGAGAAGAAAAGAGAAGTATTTCTGCTTGGTAAGAAGAAGAGCAGTATGTCATTATGTAATTTTCATTCCCAATGAGACACCCTGTGATAGGCTTTCTCCTCTCTCCTTGTCCCCTATCAATCTTTTTCCAATTACCTGTCTTGTCTCCCTCCAAAATCTATCATAATCGTTGCCTTGGTAACTGGTTGCATCCACCATTGGGTTCTGCACATTGTTTAATGTAATTATGCACCAATGGGAATTCCTCACAGGTTTGGGGGGGGGGGGGGGGGGGCATGTTAACTGGAATCAAATTCTGATCAACCAATGAGGAAGGAGACCAAAAAGAGCCAATTGTCAATGTATCTTTGGTAAAGTAAACTTTAGACAGAACTCACGTGTGTCAAGACAAAAACATTTTGGGTTTCAAGCAACATTTTACAGGGTTCCAGGAGAAGTCTGGCCTGTTCCGCTGTCACAGAGCCGTTTCAAACTGTTATACAGAGTTGTAATTTTTCCGAGAAATGCATCTTAACAAAGTTTACACCCGAACACACCAGCAGCAATTGCTGGGTGCCATTAGATGTCTAGTGTCCTGTGTGGTGGGCCATCAGCCTGTCATCTTTCACTCTGTACACCCGACTGGTCTGAGGGCCACCTGCTGTGACGAGGCATGGAGCAAAACACTGCACTGTCAATCCCCCCTCCCCTCACCTGCTGTTTGCACTGTCTGACACACAACAAACAGACCAACAAACACACGGTAGTTTACTCTAAACATCCCTCATGACTCACTGTCACCTCCATCATCACCACCAAGTGAATGACCCATTATCACTGTGCTATTTAACATAATTTTACTTCATTGGACTCTCTGTGAGACCAATTTGAGCTCTGGAGGGGACATAGTTTTCCTCATTTAGATCGAATACAAACAGCATGTGAAATCATGTGAAGCAACGTTGGACACACAAACACTCTCTCTCACACACACACAAACACACACACTCACCCAAACACACACACACACTCTCACACACACGAACACACAAATTCCAAGGCCATAGTGCAACGTATGCAGGATAATAGGGAGTACAGTCTGATTTGTGGGGAGCTATAGGATAGGCTGACTGTCATCTCTATAGCCCACCCATGATGAGCAAGGACCACTGTTTCTCTTTTTCCCTTCTTTTCACAAGCGGCCCAGCTGGGCTCCAGAGCTGTCTGCCCCTAGTAGAGGAGCCTCCATAGATCTGTGAGATCTGCAGGACAAAGAAGCCGAGGCCAATTTTCTTTTCTGACTGACAAAACATCTCCTTGGCCTGAAGCCTCAAAGAGGCACGACCTCCGCAGAGAGAGAAGAAGAGAGAAAGAAGAGAGAACAGAGAGATGACAAGAGTCACCTCCAGGAGAGATTCTCTTAAAACTGGCTATGGCTCTACAGGGGGAGATGGTGTGGGGCCATGACACACACACACAAACTTACACACACACACACGTTTACAAAAGGAAAACTCAGTTGTGTAGGTGTGACACTTTTTTTTCTCTCCTTTTCACATCGCCAAACAACTACCACCTAAACAGGCACAGTAGGGGTGGCAGTGAAAGCGCAGAGTTGGGTGGAATAAGATTCACAATGACAGTTTGTTAGGGTTTGCTTCGGCATGAGATCCTTTCTCTCCACAAATAAACGTTCGTTATACCTTCCTGAGTTTAAATATTAGTGTGCCATTCGTTGAGGTTTATAGGGTAGACTAGGATAGTACTGTATGTTGTAGGCTACATATACAAAGCTTAGAATAGCGTGTAATTTAGCCTGTGCATTTCGCCTATAGTCTTTGGAGCTGTTAAGTCGTTCCATTCAGGGAATGTGTATTTGCCAGCTATTGACGAGTAGGCCTATTTGACGTAATTATGCGAATTTAATTCGCAAGTAAGTGGCTTTGTTATTCACGTAACGCTACAGTCGACGCACGAATTGCAGGGGGGGGGGGGGGGGGAGTATTTCTGCTCGTCCGAGACAAGACCAACCTTGAGCTACCTCATTCTAAACAGAACTGTCTTGTTGTAACCTATGATAAATACGTTGTACTACTGTTATTATCAATAATTTTAACAATTTAAATCGACAATATTAGATTAATTAGGGAACGGTTGAAGTTCAGGTGAGCAATACCAGACAATTCATGACACACTGACGAAAGTTACAGACGACACAGTCACCATACACACTTGAAGGGAGGGGGGTGTTTGTTATTGGTGGTGACGTATCACCGCCCTCAGCCCCCACCGCGGAGGCTTGTCTGTGCAAATCCGAGACTGGTCGTTCGTTCAGTGTATATTCTGGTCGTTATGGCGGAGGGACGTGGAGAGCTACCGCCTCAGCCGCCGCTTCATCTCTCTTTACCCCCGGCAAGCAAGCGACCGTGCTTGCGCCCGGCTCCTCGAGGTCCTGGTCCGGGGCCTGGACATGGTTTTTCTAACTCCCGCTATCGTAGCCCGGAATCTCTGTTGGACTGCGCTGCAAAAGCCGTAGCGGAGAAATGGGCCTTCGAGAGGGTGGAGGAGCGCTTCGAACGGATCCCAGAGCCTGTACAGCGCCGCATAGTATACTGGTCCTTTCCGAGGAACGAAAGGGAAATATGTATGTATTCATCGTTTCAGTGCCGTGTTGCCGGCGAGGAAGGTCCGGCGGCAGGCGCAGGAGCCCCCGCTGGATCTGGGTCTACCCCCGGAGGAGTTCCCAGCAGTACGACGGGTACCACAGGGACAGGGGGCACAGGAGATGGACTGCCTTTCCGTAGGGGCATCCGGCTTTTGGAGACCGGTTGTGTAGAGAATGTATTACAAGTCGGTAAGTGGAACAAATTCAATTTTTATAACAGTACCCACATGTGATGCACCTAGCCCCATTACCTTGATCAAGAAGGACACCTCGTAGTTTTACCCGAGAAAGCTATTGAAGTTTTCAAATACCACGAAAAGTAGGAAAACTCAGTATTATGACGATTTATGTCACTCATTAAACTGCTTCAAATATTCCTGCCAGAATAAATTGTTTAGTCTATCACCAACAGTTGCTTTACGAATTCATATGGCTATAACGTTTCTTGATAAGAGCAAGGATAGTCTACAACATAGGTCCGTATCAGCTGCTGTTTAAAAATTAAAGGTCTGTCCGTTGCCTTTGTGTTAGTCGTTGTTAGTGGCTCCTTAACCAAATTTTACGTTTTTACGCATAATCTTTGAGTCTACAGTTTGAAATACAAATCGACATTTTCACAACCCCCAAGCTTTGCCACGCTTAAATTAGCCCAGGCTACGTTGTTGAGTCGATCCAGGCTATGTGCTGGCAACAATCAGCACTTTTTTTTCCTCTCTCTCGTCGGGGCTATTGAACGCAACCCTTTCAGTGCGCGGAGAGGGATGAAGCATAGGCTACGCGGATACAATAGATCACCATTAGCGGCAGTTTTCTATGCATTTGTTTTAATCATAGCACTCATTTATGTTTAGTATTGGTGAAGGGTTGGCGATGTTTAGGACAAAGACAGTTATTGAGTCTCTTGTTATAATTAAGCCAACATAATCCGCTTTGATCCAAATCCCATATCTTTTGTTTATTTGATCGTTGGACAGGACAAAGGAACGTAGTTACTGTAGTGAAGAAAATATTTGCGCGTGTGCGATCATGCATTGGCCAAGTTTGGATGAATCAGTGCCTTCCATTCGACTAAATCATATTTGTGCCGGGAAGCAAGGCATTTGTCTTTGGCTAGTCTGACTGCTACACAATAGCTTTCCAGTTGAGATGATCGATATCCGTCTCGCATTTCCAAGGCAATCATTGCAGAATAGCCACACTGCCGTTGGGGTAATTTCAAACAAAGGGATGTTTCGCGAGTAGCGATCTTTACCGAATTAATGTTACATTGTATGAATCTACCACTGTTTAAGCATGAAAGTGTTTTAAGAAATAACGTATCTCCATAAACCACTGGACTTCGCAATTGCCCTCTTTTGTTGAGAGCCACATGCGGTTCATGTTCTTTGAGGAGTGGAAGCCGAATAAAGCAGCTTTGGCCGGTCTCCCGGAGTAACCTTAGACCAGTCAACGATTTGTATTCTATTCAACGTTAGGTTGAAAAGTAGTATTGAGGTTATTATATAAAGTTGTGTTGGTTGTAGGTAGAAAATGTGTTGTTTAATATAACGTGTAGCTATTTATATGAATATAATGTTGTAGCTTAAAACCAATAGGCTTTAACACACAAAAGGAAATACATTCAAACCATGTGGGGCCATTAACCCCCCTTCTCATCCCTCCAAAATGTGCATTTATTTATAAAGGCATCTGCTAGGGTGTGTGGTAAAGCATGATCTCAGTGGGTAGTGAATCCTCTTCTTAGCTTGAAATTTGAGTGACTTACTGCCAGGAAACTATTCCAGACCTACCAGACAGTCATGGATTTTAGGATCCCCCAAGGTCATCAAAGACTGCTCAAATCTCAGGGTCATAGATATAACTTAAGGTTCTCTGGCTTAAGTAACAAGCTAGCAAGCTAACTATGAAGGTAGTGTCAGTGGGGTTGGAGAATAAACAGTCCATTCTGTCCTGGGTTTGGATCCTTCCTGTTGCGCCTTGTTCAGTTGACACTGACAGTACTAGATACCAGGCCTGATGACCTGTTGTCCACTTCTAGTCTATTTTTTCATCTACATTCCTTTCCTCTACTCTCTCTTTCCCTCTTCCTGTTTTCTCAGGCCAGCCCCATCACCTTGTCACCTGGGCTGTAACTCAGCTATGAACAATACAAGTTAAATCCCTTACTCTGCTTTTTGGCTTAACAAATATTGCACCACATTGTTGGCAGTTAATGTGAACTGTGGTTCAAGATCTTGTCGGTGAATCCTAAAGGATTGCCATTTATAGTATGTTGTCTTAGAATACGCAGATGTAAGGGCGCAGATCGGCCATGGATGAGAGATGGGGTTTGGCTTGTAGATAAAAGCTTTTGTCTGGCATGCATAGCCTCATAGGCCTACTGTCTGCTATTGAACACAAGCTAATCACCACATTGGCCTGCACTGATAATCTTCCCTGGGGTTTAAGTCATTATTAGAATAATCAAAGCTAGTTGTGTGTGTGAGCATAAATGTGTGTGTACGTGTAATCCCCCCATCCCCCACACACACGAAGTGTAGCCCCCCACGCTAGTCTTATAAAGTCCTCAGAGATAGAGGGAGAGAGATGGGGGGGGCGGGGCGGGGGGGGGGGGTTCCAGCTTTTAGTCAGGCCTCAGGATTATTGGGTCATGCTTTGTTACCCAGCTGTAGAAAAACCCTTGTTCACAGACAGGAGAACCGGGCTGTGTGTGTGTGTGAGGGTGTGAGGGTGTATAGTGTTGCGTAAAGCCATGGTATCCCCCTCTTTTTAAAGGGTGACTGACTTCTACCGAGACAAAACCAGAGCCCGAAAGGATTAGACCTGTGCTCACGCACGGTAAAGTCAACTTCAAACTTTTCCCCTGGTGTGTGCTTTCTTTCCTTAGGGATGTGAGGTTTGATTGATGTTTAAATAGTCTCTGATATGTGACTACCAATGACGTTATATCTCTTACTAAATAATCTTACTCTGGGGTTGATAGGAAGTGACATCACCATTTGGTAAATTCCCACCACCTCAAACATCCCCACCAAAGCCAGGTCCTTTAGCCCATATTGGGGTGACTCAGCCAGCATCATCATCCCCACCTCTCCCCCTGGGCTGATTGTGGAACAGTCAAAGGTTTAATGTAGCTCAGCCAAGTAGGATCCCCTCTTTGCTTTTCCTGACTTGACGTCTCATTTGTAATGCCTGTATTTTGGAAAGTATTTGCGGTTTCCTAAGACATGGGGAAACATGGTTGTTGTTTGAGTTCATCAGTTCTGGTTAATACTGAGGTTGAACAGCTGCCTTTGTTACGTGCCTGCATGTTCCTGTCTATTGGTATCTCCTTCCATTTTTGGCACTGAAGGAAGTGGAAAAGTTTGGTTCACCTAAAGTCACAACACATCACCTCCCCTCAAACATATGTCTACATGTCCACCTGTCTACATGTTGGTTTGTGGAGACCTTAACTCACATGTCCACATGTTCGTCCCATCCAAGAGTACAGTGGATAACGTGTCCATCTACAGTGCCGTAAGATCCGAACACTCAAGGCTTTCAAAGGAGTTGTGTTGAGCCATATATTAATTTGTTTCTCCACAGTGATGTCATTTGCTAACGAGGCCTAGATACGGTATTCTCAGCTCTCCTTTCCCTGAGTGGTACTGTCATTTCTGCCTTTGTATTCGGGACACATCTTATTCAGAGCCATCGCCGTTTAACAAGGGACCCCTGATTCGGCCCGTCTCCCGTCACCCAGACAGACAATATTTAATCAAGGTAATTAATTCCATGCCTGCAAGTCTCAAAGAAAATCAGTAAAACAAACCTTCTCTCCACACTTATTAGCACTCAGGTTTTGAAGGACACAGCCATTAAGAGCCTGTTTTTGTCTTTATCAAAGGATGGAAATGAATTTGATCGAGGGGGGAAGGGTGGAGGTTGGTGTGGGGGGGGGGGGGGGGTGCTTATGGAAAAGCTTTCATCGGCACTAAGCGGAGCGGAATACTCCATGTGGTGGAGCTAGGTGGGAGAGCACGCTCACAACTCCCCTTTACCTGCCTTCCCGACATTGCTGCGCTGGATGGCTGCGTCCTCAGACAGCCCAGAGGACATGGCCTTGTTCAGGAGGGCTGGAGCTAGGGAGAGTGGGCAAGGTTGACTGGTCCCTTCCTCTCTGGGAATTGATATCTGAACTTTGTATTGATCTCACTTTGTATTGATCTCATAAGATGCACCATTGATCATTCTTACCCACTCTCCTCTCTAACCTTGCTCTTAGACAGATCCCAATCACTTTTGCTTAGCCAACACACTTACATGAATTGGTCTCTGTATAAATGAACCGTTTGGTGCAAGACTACATACAATACATAGGAGTACAAGACATTGTACTCCTGCTAGTTCATTTCTGTGTGTCAACTCAGACTAGCAAACAACAGCACAGAGACCCCAGCTCTATCTACAACTTCTCTCAACATGCTTCTTGCGTGTCTCACGTGTCGGCTCATTCTCAGAAGAATCGTCTGTCTTTGTAGTATGAGCTGGGTACACACACCCGTCCAGCTGATCAATAACGACCTTGCCCTGTTGGCTTAAATGCTGCGCCGACCTGATAGCCTCTCCCGAGAGTTTATCAGCCACACATATGAAAAAAGGGCCTCGAGCACATGTGTTTTACAGTGTCCATGTCTTATCCCGCGTGTGTATGTGTGTGAGGAAAGGGAGGGGGGGGGGGCGGTTGAAAAATGTAAGGGTGGTTTAAAGAATTTGTTCTTCTGCCCTCGGGCGTGTTCCATGTTGATAATGTTGTAATGTAGCCCGGTGCCTGCCAGAGGCATGCTCTCCACCCTGCATACCTTCTGTTTGCTACAGTATGTCACAATTCACACTCCGCAAACACTTTCCACATATCTTGGCTATGTTGGCCCCTTACGGCTTGCCGTAGCTCACACATGCTCAGTTTCCTGCCTGCTCAAACACAAGTCAAGGCAACAACAGAACTGGATACTCCATGTGTACTACATGTCTACTACATGTCTACTATGGGGACGCCCATATCGATCCCCTCAAACCTCCTCTTTTAGCCCTGATGAGAGAGAGATGTTGCTAGCATCTAAACGGTTATACGTTTGTGATAGCGTGGTGGTTTTCTAGCACAGTTGTATGTGATTATAACTCCTCAGACTGGTCGTATTATTCACCAATGTTATCCCAAGGTGGCTGCTGGTGCTCTATGTGACTCAGTGAAACCAGATTAGATACGATTGTTGGAGAAATCAGAAACGTCCCGTACTTTTCATGTCGAAAACACAGCTCCCCTCTGGAGTGCAGATAGGTTTGTGTTCTACCCTTGGGGAGCTTTATTCCCGAATGGCTGATAGACACTGTGTATTGTTCGTCAGCTGTGTTTGAAGTTGTTCCCGGCTATGTTCTGAAGGTGAGACATAGATTAGTATGAGTTTCTAGGGTGCTGCCTCTATACGTGCCTGGCTTCTGTCCACGTGCGTGTCACTGACAGCTGAGCCGAGGACGGAGGAAGAGAAGGGCTGCTGGACTTGAAAGAGGAGTCCTCCAGACAGACAGACAGACAGACAGGCTGATAGGTCTGTTATGGCCTCATTTGGTTGTAATTGCCTAACAAATGCAAAGGAAGAGCACTAGGGCCTAGCATAAAGAGGGGAGGGAGCCAGCCCTAAGAGAGGGAAGGGCGGTTGGGATACACAATATAGGAGGGAACAGGCAGATCAACTCGTAACCCGGTCTGTACGGTGAGCTGTCTTCCTCGTAGAAGCCGTATCACACGGTATCATCTCTCTCTCTCTCTGTCTGTCTTTCTCTCAGGCGTTCACATCTTTTATGCAGCAGGTTTTGTGTGCTGGCCTGGGAGGGTGTGTTGCCAGTTCACATGGAAACGTAGTTTTCTGCGACTGGACTACAGGAAGGGATAATGTGTATTGAAGAGAAGGGTTCAAATAACCAACAAGAGGTCCAAGGAGAGGGACTGAGGCAGCTATGAGTGAAACCCAATGCAAGCCCCTCTTTCTTTCCTCAGTAATTAATCCCTTAGTTGAAATCCAGCAACTGTTGTCACCTTTTTTCTTGACTTCTTGGATTCAGCCCGTTCTGAGAACATGTCTCATAAACAAAACTTTATTGAATTGAATCCCTTTTTTTTGGTCTTTCTTGCCACATGAATAGTCTTCATCTGCTCTGACCTTCTAGTATTGATCAGAGATGACTGAATAGGACTGATTCAAGCAGAATGGCTGACTTCTGCTAGCTGCACTAAAGCACAGCCCCGAAGTGCAATTGACAGGATGAACACAAAATCCTCTCCAAAAGCACTTGGATGTTCATGATGTCCTAACTAAGCATGGGAGCTCCAAGCCTCCAACTGGAGGCCAGGCCTGTAGACCAAGGAGATAGAACTTCTGAATAGTTCTCTATTCTGGGTGATGTGTAATGGAAGGTCATTCTGTACATGGACAGCAGCAGAACAAGCTGGTTTTGTTAAGCTGCAGAATGTCCTGGTGGTTGGGGAAGTACATGGAGGTCCAGATCTCAGATTTTGAGATTTGAGCTCCTCAAAGCCATTTACAATTGACCTTTTCACTCAAGTGTTGTGAAGTTTTCAGCGGTAACCATGGTTTTCATTTGTGTCTAGTTGTATAGACCCTCGAATGTTATAAATGCCAAGTTATAAATGTAATGTTATAAATGCCATGTTATAGGCCCACAGCACAGACACATCTCCTCTATCTCTCCATGTGAGTTAACAGACACCTAGAGAGTGGCTCTGTTTTCGGTGAGCAGAACGGGTCACACAGTACTGTGTGCATTCATGTCTTTTGTCATGCACACTATATGGCATGTGTATTGCGATGACCACAGACAGCAATGTCACACGCCTCGACAAAGGAGCGTCGTTGCTGTAAACAAGATGGTAACCCAGAATAGCTGTTACACCTGGCAGTGTTCTGTCAGGGGTTCATTTAGTTGTGTTGTTGTCACATTAACCATGCAACACGACTACTGGGACTAAAAGAAAATGGGTCCAACAGATTGTTTAGGAAGGTTATTTAGGTGTACATAGTTACCTACAGGAGATGGAATGAATTGGTTTAGGTTTTACAAGAATCTACACCTCTTGTTTGGCTGGATTGCTTTGCAAATCCAGCCAAATGCAATCCAGCCAAACTGCTCCACTATTGCAGCAGTATGAATAAACATACGTGAGGCATTCAAGTACCCCTGTAGCAAAAAATGAAACTTTCAGGGAAAAGGCCCTTTTTTATTGTTCAATTGGTGCAGTTGTAACAGGAGGGCTGTTTTATGGAGCACTTGCAGATATAACTGTCTGCTATTATTGCATGTTAGGGTCCCGGTCCACTAGCATTATCCAGCTGCATTTCAGTGTTTACCAGAAATGTGTGGCTGGAAGGTGGATTTGAGTTATTATCCACTCTCAAAGTGAGCCCTGTTTTTGCAGGAGTGAACGTCTCTCTGTGGTGAATATTGATAGCCTCCTCCAAGTCTGGTGGTGGTTGTAGAAATGCTGCATAATTGTATGGGGGAGGGAGCTTGTTCCCCAGCTCTTGTACTAAATGAACATAATGCAAATACCAATGGCAAAGTACCCCTCTATCTCTGTCTCTCTGTCTCTCTCTCTCTCTGTCTCTCCCCCTTCCTTCCTCCCCTCTTTTCCAATCCAGGCTCTAATGACAGGCCTGTGTGTTTCTGCAGTGGCTGTGCTGATATGGCCCATTAGGCACTTGCTTCTCCCAGGCAGCCAGATGAATGAACAGACGACTGCAGGAGAAGGGGGGACATGCGGGGCGAAGGAGGGGGGAGTGAAGGGCGGGGGCAGAGTCAATAACTAACCTGTCACCTCCCCCACCCCCCACCAGCAGGGACAAAAAGCCAAAGCGCCCGGGCGAGGGGAAAACGAAGGGAGGGGCCTCATCGCACTCTGCCACTGGCTGATACCTGGAGACAGGGAGAGGGAGGGAGGCCATGGGAGGTGCCTAGTGATAGTAGAAGGAGTTAAGCCAAAGGAGGAAGCTCAGGGCCCGCACACACAGACGGATGGGATCAGACGAGACAATCTCCATCCCTTCCCCACCGGCCCCGCCTCCTCCTCCGGGCCCCGCCCAGCACCGGGCGTGATTAATGTGTCCAGCAGCCGTAGGGCTGCGTCTGGTCTGGGCCCCTCGCCCTCTGTCACAACCCCCGCCTTAAGTTCCCCTCGGCAAGCCCTCCCCCCTCCTTGGCACTCGCCCCTCCCAAACAGGCCTCTCCAGGCAGCCCCTATCTTCTCCCACTTATCTCCCTCCCTTCCTCCTTCCCTCGTACCCAAACAAAGGTGCCTGAGCAGCCGAGGCCGTCTGGAGATGTTGTTTAGTAACATGGCTGCCGACGCTCCACAGCTTCCCCTGTGGGCAGAGGAGGGGGAACTCACAGAGCCCTCCCCAGAAACAAGCCCTCGAAACCCCAGGACAGCATCCACTTCCTTCCTGTCAGGCGGGCCTCCAGATAGATGCGTCTGAAAGCTTTGTATTTTGTGAACTATGTACATTGCATTTGCATAGCGAAACAATCCACTTCAAAGGAGCCACTGGCGTGTTGCTGTGGAGACATAAATATTTAAGAGCACAGCTCGATTGCCCCCGATGGAGGCAGAGGCTCTTTTGATTTTGTGGATGACCACAGTAGATGTGGAAGTGTGCGCTTGTGCATTTGTGTGTTGGGTGAGTCGAGGGATTCTGATCGTTGTCATGGTAATAATAGGATCAGGGTGCCCTCTCTGCAGCCTGAGCTGCTTGGCTACCCTAGGCCTGTTAGTCTGCCTTAGCTGAGCTACTGCAGTGTGTGTGTGTGTGTGTGTGCTTGTGTGTATGTGTGTGTGAGAGTCTCCTAAACCTCTTGTACTGCTGAGAGGGACTCTGATCGGGCAGGTTGTGCTGGTCAGCTAAATTGCACACAGCTAAAGTTATTCATCCACCAGGTCCGTTCATCCAACACGTTGTCACCCGAATAGAGTTCCAGTTCTGAGCATTCAGTCCCAAGCAATTGATAGAGGAAGAGGAACGGTCAGCTAAACCCTGTGACGCCTAGCCCTGATCCCAGCCTTCTAGCACACATGCGGGAGAATAAACCGATCACACCAGGCCATGGTCACTTGTCAATCAGTAACTAGCCACCCTCCCCCCCTCTCCCCAAACACACACACACACACATGCGCACACACACACCAACACACCATGTGCGTTTGTTTAGATCTATCAGTATGGATCTCCAGGGTTAATAACTACCATTAGTTTGCTCCCCTCTTGGCTTTAGACATTTTAGCAGGCAGGTCACATACACTGCATGGATCAATGGTTCCATGTGAGCTCCGAGCAGTTTGGTTTCTCTGGGTGACTGAGGAAAAGACCGGGCCTTCATGTCTAACATGATGGTTATTAGCTAGCTCGCTAACTGTTGGTGCCTGACCTCAGGTGTCCGGTCAGGGTTTTTTTTTAATGTGTGGTCCTTCAAACTGGTTCCGCGAGGAACCATGTTTTTGGGGGGAGACAGGAAAAATTCAATCCTGAACTCCTCTCCCCAACTATCCCACCCCCCTACACAGTAGCAATCCTAACGTGGATCTTCTTCCTTTTTTATTTTAAATTCTAATTTTCACCTAGTTTAATTTAGCCTCAGAAAGAAAGATTGGGTCGCACTAAGCACTTTTCTTCTGCCTAGCCAGCAGAATTTGCCAGTGTGTGTGTTTAAAAGTGTTGTGTGTGTGTTATCTTCAGAATAAAACTGCCTGCTGTAACAATAGGATTAAAGCTCAACAGATGAAAAAGGCAATTAAACATGATCTAATCAGATTTCTTTGTGGAGAGGAAGGGGGAGGGATTATATATATACTCTATATATATAGAGAGAGTTCTGACAAGGTGAGAAGTCAGAAGGAGTCATAGTGATATGTGACCAAGTCATCTGTTGTTGTTTCCATGCAGCAGTGTGTGTGTGTGTGTGTTTGTGTGTGTATGTACAGTATGTGTGTGTGTATGCATTTGCTTCCTTCTCATGTTTTGAGAATATGTATCTTTTGAACAGATAAGCAATTTACCATCTCCATGTCCAAATGAAAAATCCTTGCATGAACATGAATGTGGCATTAGCCCCTATGCTGCATAAAGGACATTAGAAGATGACTGATCTCCATGGCACTGCATTGATGGATTCAATCTGGCCCTGTATTGAAGCAGCACCATACACAATTTGTTTTCATCAACAGAAAATGGTAGATAATCCAGGCCACACAAAGGCAGCCTAATGAAAGGCTATGCCTGCCTGTGGCCATGCCTACCCTATCAGCCCTGCCTATACCAGCTCCAAGCTGAAAACAGGTGCTTCCCTCTCTTCACACTGAATAACCCATTTTAAAGAATATTCATGACCGCTACCTTTCATCGTTTTTTCATCACTTGATTCCAGGGGCAGTGAAAAGGGTGAGAGGGAGGGAGGGAATGAAAGGGGAAAAAAAGAATAAGGAAAACGTCAGCAAGTAAATCAGTGTGTGATTGAAGAGGCTTTTTCTGGATAATTCTGTTTGATTGGAGACTCAGGCTTTCATTATGAGCCCTCAGTCCAACAGGGAGAAGACGTCTTCTTCTATGCTCTCTCTCTCTCTCTCTCTCTCTCTCTCTCTCTCTCTCTCTCTCTCTCTCTCTCTCTCTCTCTCTCTCTCTCTCTCTCTCTCTATCTCTCTCTATCTCTCTCTATCTCTCTATTTCTCCCCCCCCCATGTCTGTCTCACCCTCTCTCTGTTCTCCGCCTCTCCTCTCATCTGGCTGTCATAGGATCTTTCCAACTCTCCCCAGCAGAAGACTCTTTGTCTCCTCCCCTCCTCCTCCCTCTCTCGTTGTGCCCGTTTCAGCCAGGCCTTGACAGGAGTCAGCAGGAATGCAGCGCTCAGAGCTCCGCAGGGCTGGCGGTGATGATGGAACCCTCTGTACGGCTCGGCTGATTTGGGCAGGCTTGTTTTCCAGTGTTGAACGTTTTTTCAGAACCTTTCCAAGTCGATAGAACGGGGTTTTTTGGTCAAGAATAGGTATGAGACAATAGGATTGGTTACAGAAGTCCATCTTAGTCAAAGCCAGGTCTGCATTCTCTGTGGACCATGTGCGGCTTCGGATTTGCACACTGGCTCCTACCTGACTGGCAATTAGCTAGCTCACTTGTTTTTCTGGGCAACCCATCACTGATCTTTCTCTGTATTCTGAGTCAGTCGCTACATAATTGACAGGGCTAATGTAAAACATACAGTGTAGCTTGAAACCGTTGTGTATTCTTATGGAATGACACTACAAATGTCTTCAAAGTGATCCGTAACTTTCCACAGAGTACGACTGATTCTTTTTGTTCTTGAAACAACCACGCTGAATATCTGCTCCCGTGCACCTCAGCCCTGGGCCAGTGCAAAACCTACTTGTCACCTGAAATGGGCCCTGTTTAGGCTTTGAAAATCAAAGGTGTGCTACGCTGTTCGGACTCCCTCCTGCAACAAAGGCTTGCTATGCCGGGAAGCCCTAAGGGGAGAGGGGGGGGGGGGGGGGGGGGTTCAGGGCCGCTTAGGAGGACATACTGAACTATCATCAGACCTCATCAACTGTTCAGACCCATTTCTCACACACACATCACCATCCTGCCACCATTTTGTCCACATAATTAGACCAACCAAACTGTGACAAGTGATAGGACAGGGCGACACTGTCACAAAACGAAACACAAACACTATTACTAATTATATGTAATGGATTGATTGATCGCCAGAACCTGCATTGTGATATTGCGTGTTGCTAGGTGACATTCAGACCACTGCTTGGGGGGGAAGTCTGGGGTATTCTGTCAAGCCTCGCTGGTGACGAGAAGGCTGAAGAATGTCTTTGATATAGAAGATGACGACTCATCGAGCTAGCTTCAAGAAACCTGTCTGGACACTGCTCTAATAGTGTCTATACACAGCTGCTGGTTAAAAGAGACAAGACAAATGACTGCTCTATTGTGTACCTGTGCATATGTTGTTGTGTGCCTCCTTGTGTGTGTGTGATTCTCCCTCCCTCTCGTCTATTCCCAGTAGTATCGGTTATGTCTGGGGAGTTTGTGGGTTTCCCCCGGCAGTCTCCCTGTTCTCCCTCAGGTCCTCCATCTCCCTATCCAGTACACCGATAGACCAATAGCAGACTGGCTCAGATGTGTCACCAAAAAGCCCCTCATCTATCAAGTCCAGTGTAACACCACAATGCTTACCTGCCTCTCCATTTCCCCCAGTTTGAAAACCTAGAGCCGGTCTTTGTAGCTGCAGCCTTGAGCCTTTGTACCTCCACGACTTCAAAGTATGGCCTTCCTCCTCCCAAGTAGAGGACAGTGGATTTCTATTATAGTACCGTCAATGGTTGAACAACATAAGAGGGGATATTTGAGACCCAGCCTCTCCTTTTACACATTGTCCTTCTGACACGGCCAGACTCTGCTCTGATCAGCCATGCAGTTCCCTGGATAGACTCCATTTTGGGTCAGAGACGGACTGTGTCGTTTCAGAGTGGAGTAGTATATCTGTCTTGAGATTGTCATTGGACAGTCACAGCTCAATACACTACCAAGCAACTATTCTAAGGAGCACTGAGGCATCCTAGGGTGTGTGGGTGGGTGGGTGTGCATGCTTACCCTTGGTGATTGGACGAGAAAAGAAAAAAATCCCCCTTTCATCTAATTTGTCTATTAATAACTGCAGAGTCGCACTCTTTTCCTTCCTTCCTTCCTTCCTTCCTTCCTTCCTTCCTTCCTCCCCTCCCTCCCTCCCTCCCTCCCTCCCTCCCTCCCTCCCTCCCTCCCTCCCTCCCTCCCTCCCTCTCTCCCCCCTCCCTCCCACCCTCCCTCCCTCCCTCCCTCCCTTCCTCCCTGCATTATTAACAAGCCCTCTCCCAATTAAGAGGGGTGAGGCGACTCTGGAGGATATTTGTTCAGGTAAGATCTCTGATTAGCATATCTGATGGATCTACCTTCACACGCTGATTAAACCCTTTCAATGTCCTGGGGCGCCCCCCCCCCGTCCCCCGTCCCCAGAGCAGCCCCCCAAAAGCGGCCCAGAGACCAGGCCTGGATGCTCAGGCTTAGAGCAGCTAACTGCTGGGCAGAGGATGGTGACAGTGGAGTTAGCGTAGCATTTGCAATAAGTTAGCCTTATATCAGCCTCATATTAACTGTATTGTCCGTTAGGAACGAGCACAGTGCATGCTAGCACAGCCTGGCTCAGCCCCACTGCTGCCTGCCTGCCTGCCTGCCTGTTTGCCTGAACCCCTGTGGGAAGAAGCTGCTGTTTTCTCAATCTGTTCATTAATTCATTTCTTATTAGGACGTGGATAACAGGATTAGTGTGCTTAGCATCCAGGGGACAGAGGGGAGGCAGGGTACCCTCCCACTGCAAGTCAACCTCCCAGAGACAATGGTTAGCCATTGGTCACAGTGTGTGTGTGTGTGTGTCAGGACAACTCTCTCACGCACACACATGCATGCTCACTAGCATGCCCCAGCTTTGTACAGGAGTGTGGGAGGAGAAGTGTTGACTCATCGGGCCGTGTCCAGTTCCCCACGTTGAGCTTGGATTCTGAGTCTTGTCAGAGTCAGTGTGTGGTACCTTATAAATAGTGGGTGTGGTACTGTTGGGTTTTTAACCCCTTTTGCAGTTTGCCTAGTCTGAGTGTGTGTTAGTGTTCCTCTGTGTGTGCGTGTGTGTGTGTCTGTGAGTTGTGTGTTAGTGTACTTGTGTGTGTCCGTGAGTGTGTGCTAGCGTGTTTTGTATCCGTGAAGGTGAACCTTGGAGCTGTCTTCCCTCCCTCTCACCCCCTCCCTCCCTCCCTCCCTGTCTTCCCTGTTGTCCTCACATGAGCTGTGGGAGCTACCGGTCTGCGTTGGTGGATTCTGGCTCTGTGAGTGATTAGCGAGGTCTGGCTGGTAGGCAGGGCAGCTGTAGAGCGCCTCTGTGGACTTGATGTCAGCATTTGTGACGTGGCAGGCAGGTGCTGCAGAGGATATAGGTTTACAATACCCAGTCCAGAGCACTGGCCTACTGCAGAGGGTATGGTAATGATACCCAAACTAGGGAGCTGCAGAGGCTAAGATAACTCTTCTCTATATTAGCCGCAGCTTCGATAGTCTCTGTGTGCCTGGCACGGAAAGGAAACAGCATACAGACTGACCACAGCAACTATGCTGCTACAGGAGGGGAAAACGGTCTGGTTCTGTCATCTCTTTCCTCTCTTTCTTTCTCCCTTTTTCCGTGTCTTAACTCACCATTTTCCATCTTCCCCTCTTTGTATTGTAATATCGGAAATGGGCTCAGTGCCCAGTTTCGTTCATTGATGTCTCCCGCCGTCCCTCCCACATGCCGTCCCTCCCTCCCCCCATCTCTCCCTCCCCCGTCTCTCTCTCTCTCCCTCCCACCCTCCCCATCTCTCCCTCCCCCGTCTCTCTCTCTCTCTCCCTCCCACCCTCCCCATCTCTCCCTCCCCCGTCTCTCTCTCTCTCCCTCCCACCCTCCCCATCTCTCCCTCCCCCGTCTCTCTCTCTCTCTCCCTCCCACCCTCCCCATCTCTCCCTCCCCCGTCTCTCTCTCTCTCTCCCTCCCACCCTCCCCATCTCTCCCTCCGTCTCCTTGTCTCTCTCTCCCTTGGTCCCAGTGAAGTCCACACACTCTTCTTGCTGTTGCTGTGGCGAGGGAGGCAGCGTGCTACCCCGGAATGCAAGCATGCACATTCCTACACACTTTCACACACTCACCCACACACCCACCCACCCACACACACACACATACAGACAGCCACCCAGGGCCCTGCCAGCTCTGTGGGTCATTGTGTTTGGCGCGTGGTCCTGGTAGGGAGGTGTCCCCCCCTCCCGCTACCCCCCTTCTCTCCCTCTCTCTGTCTTGTGCACACACACACACACACACACGTATACCATCCCTTGTACAAACACACATTCATCTGCCAGGGTCCAGCCTTGGCAGACAACTCATGCTGAGGAAGGACACCCCCATCCTCTCTTTCTTATTCTCTGTCTCTCTCTCTGTCTCTCTCTCTTTCTTTCTCCCTCTTGCCAGGCTACAGCCCTGCCATTAATCTTATCCTCTGGTAGGCCACCTGTACAAAGATGAACTCACCCTAATAACAACATGTCTGCTCCTCTCTGCATGTTGGAGCCCTTCTCCACTTTGGAGTCTATTCTATTGAGGTTTTCCATGAGGTGGCGGTTATTTTGAGATTTTTTTCAAACCATTTAATCACGTTGTGAAATCGGTCTCTCCTCCCCCCTTTCACGCGTGGATTAACCCTTCATCTGCTGGTCTGCCTGGGTGCGTGTTAGAACGGCAAAGAAGCCAGAGGTGGGGCTTCTGTGGTTGTCGCTGGTTAGTCAGCTATAGTATTAGTATGGCATCGAGAAGGGAGTTTCACAATCCCCACACCTCAGCCACATTCCTCCGTGTGATGTCAGTTCCTCCTTTGTGTGGGTCGGATCATCGTAGCCGCCGGTGCTGTAGACTAGCTAGCCTACATGCTGATACAGGCGGATCGAGACTGAAGGTCTGAAACGAGCCTTAGAAGCTGAACACAGCCACGCCATTGTTTACTGGCAGAGATCTCTGTTCAATGACTGTACAGCTATGATGACAGTTAGTCATTTGAGAGGCTTGCTGTTGCAATTCTGCTTTCTCTAAAGTGTGGAGTCATCCGTCCCCCCATGGGTTTGAAGTGAAGGAATGAATGATTGTGGAAACTCCCTCAAACTCCTTCTGAAGATATTTACTGCATAACATTTTCCCTGCATTCAGAAGAGAGAGAGTGAATTAAACTTCAAGGGTGGCAGCCAAGGGTAGAGAGAATAGGCACAGAGGAATATAGAATGTGGAATCATTACAGACATTCTCTGCTAGCATGATTCGGTTTTTTTTAGCATATGTTTACTGTAAGTAGTGCTAAAATAATATTACATTATAATAGAGGTGGCAACTTCCTCTGTTAGCCAGCGAAAGCCTACAGCATGGTGTATGCTAGCATCTCTACATTGTGCTAGCTCACTGTATGAATCCACTTTGTTAGCGCTCACTACACCCTCTGGTAGCTCAATTAGTTGTGTTTGTTGTTCCTGGAGTGGTCAGTGTTTGTCTACAGCATGCCAGCCTGTGCTCAGCCCTGTAATCAGAAGACTGAGGTAAAAACAACCCTACTTTCTAATAGGAGAGTGGAAGAAGGCACGATGCCAGAAACCTCTCTTTCTTTAGCCAAGGCCTCTCAGTCACTCTTTCTCCAAGCAAATAAAACAAATACTTTGTCAGAGTGTAAAAACAGTGCTTTGTATGACACTTCTTTTCACTTGGTTCAATTAAAGATAAACTTCAGTAATTGTAAAAAAAACAAAAAAACTAAACACTTCTCACAGGAAAGATGAAAAGAAACCTTGCTGGAATGTCAACCCTCTCAAAGCAGGCTTTTCTGTACCTGGAGAGACTGGAGGGTAACCGTGCTATGCCAAGGACAGAGGTGGCCTGTGCCAAAGCGTACCAGAGCAGCTGGCTCTTTCCCTGCTTTGTTACTGTGTGCTCTGCATTCAGACCACCATACACATTGTCGTTGGCCTTTTCTTTCTCTCGCTCTCTGTTGTCTCTGGGATGGAAACGACCTTGCTAAGTGAAGAGAGAGGGGACGAACGAGAAAAGAAGGGTCAACAGTCCTGTATTGTAAACCGGTTCGAATCCTAGCCAGGCCTGCCATTCTTTCGAATGTTTAGGTTGAAGTCTCAGATGTGTAGGCAACCAAGCTTGACTCCACAGTCACAAGACTGGATTAGCCCCATGTCCGAAGGTCCTGATAACACAGGTCACAAGCAAGGTCGCTCCTCAGGCTTGTGCCATTCACAGAGCCACCCCGCATACCCGAGGAAGGCTGATACAAGCTAAAGATAGCAGATCTCAAGAGGAACCTGTCTGTCTTATTATTCAGTGGAGAGGAGGGTGCAAGATAATTCAGAGAAGGTGATTGGCTAGCACAATCTCTGCGGTGACCCTCGCATAGGTGAGTCTGAAGTGTAGCCTCATGAATATCCATGTGGGTGTCCCCCTGTGACCAATGCAGTGTTTAAATCTACATAATTTGTGTTTAAGTGCCTTTCAGAAGGCCCTTTCCTTCCTCGTCATTCTCTCTAATATGCAGCCATCCTTATTAATCAGATGCCCATTGTACGACAAGCCACGGCTGTCCAGCAACTTCAACGGCTCTGCTCGTCGAGGCTATTTTTATTGCACTTATATCAATGCCAATTCTTCTGAAGTAGTAAACTTCGGTAGAAGCCTTCTAATTGCGTCCTTTGCCAGTGTCCCGCCTCATTCGCTGTGTTGCAAACTCAGAGGGTTTCAGTATGACACACACAGGCTTAGCATTGGGGCTTCCATCGCAGCTCAGCCTGTTGTTACTGCGCCATTATAGTCCACACTGCTAGGCCTGCAGAGCATCATTGTTGGTTTAGTCTCAAGTAATCTTTCTCCGCTGGTGTATCCAGCCCATTGTCTGTGGGCTGGGCCTAGCCATCCAGGCAGCCTGGGATGACGGGCAGAGAATGCTAGCCTCATCCTTCACTCGCCCCTCAATCCCCTAGCGGTGATGACATAAAGCCTCTGTGTAACTCTGAATGAAACTCCTTGGGCAGGGCCTGGTCCCTCGTATACACACGCACTCGTGTGTACACACACACAGCACACACACATACGTGCGCACACATACGATATTCTTGCACAATGGAGATTCATCTGTGTGAAAGAAATGGAAAGAAAAAAAAAAGCTGACTGAATTGTTACACACTGCTCTCTCTCTCTCTCTCTCTCTCTCTCTCTCTCTCTCTCTCTCTCTCTCTCTCTCTCTCTCTCTCTCTCTCTCTCTCTCTCTCTCTCTCTCTCTCTCTCTCTGTCTCTGTCTCTGTCTCTGTGTCTCTCTCTGTCTCTCTCTCTGTCTCTCTCTCTCTCTCACACACGCACACGCCTCCACCATTGAATCTCCCCTTCCTTCTCTCGGTGTGGAATGTGACTCTTATGGGTGGTGGTCTATTGAACCCCCCCCTACGTCTGGCATTGTGTGTCCCTCAGCGCTTGCCTTACAGGCCTCTGTCACTGGCTGAGCTGCTCTTTTCAGACTTGTCACAGCCATGTGAATGAATGGCAGTCTAGCGATAGGCTCTTTCTTTGTCAACAGAGCCCCAGCCAAAGAGCATTGTGTTGCATTGTTTACTAAGCCCGGGCCCTTTATGCTGTGGTGGGTGCGCATGTGTGAACGGTTGACATTATTCCGTGTGCTTCTAGTTGGTTGGCTGACTGGATGGATGGCTGGCTGGCTTTATGGCTGCTTAACTAAGCTAGACTGTTTCATCCCTTGTCCTGCAGGTTATTGTGGTCAGTTCTTTTTAGCTCTAAAAATAGACCTCCTGTCATAGAATAAATCCCCAGTTTAATCTTTAAATCATAGAAGCTCCAGATAAAGAATCAAAATCTACCATATCACAAAGACATTGACCTTGTTTGTTTTACTGACTGGTTGAGGTCAGAGGGCACTGCAGTGCCAACATATTTTGTAGATATTTAGAGTTTCATTACAGATTTAGCAAACAACATTTGATGATGTAATGAGACCAGTCTGAATGCTCCTCTCCGTGTAACCCATCGATCTGGCTGTTCTGTTGACCATGAAGCTCCAGTGCCTATCCCAGCTCTCCTTGTTCAAGCCTCCCTCCACCTCACACAGCTTAGCATCCAATTCTAACACGCTGCTACGTCATGCCAGCGATTATATTCCAAGTTCAGTCAATGCTGTCCTCCATGGTACCCCCCCCCCCCGCCCACAGCCCCTTTACTGTTCCCTCCTATCTCACTCCCATCTCCTTCCTGTCCTATCTCTTCATTTCCTGTCTTAGCTTATCTCTGCTAGCCGTAGCAGCGAAGCAGAGGAGTCCCAGCCAAAAACATCAGCTCCGCTCTGCCTGCCGGCCTGCCTCCAAGCTGACGCCTGCTAACCGCTGCTCAGGCTTTGTGGGCAACAATAGCAGGCGAGGCCCCTGCCTGAGGCCTAGACAGGCCCACGGAGAACAAAGGGGGGCTTGTGAATGGCGGCCCAGTGGGCAGCCGGCGCGGGGGGAATAAAGCAGGTCACGTCCAGATTAAGACTCACCACGGAGAGGGGTGCTTCTGGGTGTGCATGCCAGCTCATACGACAGGGAGTTGAGGAGGGAGGGAGGGAGGGAGGGGGGGGGGGAGAGAGAGAGACAGTAGTGAGACAATGGTGGGAGATCCGGGCTCTGTGTGGTTGGACGGATGGGGGATTCAATCAGGAGAAGTTTCCAATTAGTGCTGCCGGTTGTTGTCAGCTGATTCAAATCAGTCTCTGGGGGAGAACACCTTCGCTGGGGGGGGGGGGGTGGCCCAGCTGGGGGGGGGGGGGGGGGGGTGTCCCAGCTCCCAGCCACCGTCCCCAGCCCCAGTGACATCGTGAATGCCAGGCCCTGGCAGACAAAGCGGCCTGACGGGGTGATGCATGTCTCCTTTGTGCTGCCACGGCCCCTCTGCTTTTTGTCCTGCCTCCATATGTTGTCCTGGCTTGACGAGCGTTTGATGAAGTCAACCATAAGACCCCGTGTTTGGGCTGCGCGCATGCATGCGAGTGGGTGTGTGTGCAGATTGGTGATTGCAGCTTTGTTAATGGCCCAGTGACGGTGTCAGCTGCAAATTTGACGCAAGCGTCTGCCTTCATTAGGAATGATTGTCTGAGGAGAGAAATGATTCCGTTTGCACGTGGAGGGGAGATGGGGAGGTAGGGAGGAGGAGAGAAGGGAGATTGGGAGAGAGGGAGAGAGAGAAAGGGAGGCTGGAGGCAGAAAAATCAAATTCAGACATTTGCACGCTTCACATGTCCTTGAAGTTGTTATTTTTCTGTTGTTAACTTATTTGTTTTTCATTTACATCTGAGTCAGGCTTAATGCAGAGTAAACAAGGGTTGCAAGACGCCAATTAGCAAAGCAAGTGATTAGATAGCGGCTACAAATGTTTAGCTTTGTGCTTTATTCTCTGTGCGTACAAACACTCTACAAACCACACCTCTGCTTCAGCCTCTTGCCAGTCTTCATGCTTCTCAGTGCTTGATGTTGAGAAAATAATATTTTTCCTCGGCGACTCGGTATGAAATATAAGCCTCTTAATGCACACTTATCTAGCCTCGTAGACTGTGCTTGATGAACAAACACACACTCCCGTCTCCTCTAAAGGGGCATTGTGTCGCCCGTACCGCTGCTCAGCCTTGAGTCTTGTCAATTGCAAGACAGCAGATGGCTCCTTGTGTGTTTGCATATTAATCACAATCTTCCCATGTGAAGAGCATCGCTGGTGGACGAAAGGCCAAAGTGGCGTGGAGACGTTTGTGTGTGTGTGGGGGGGTGGGGGTGGGGGGGGGGTGGCGCCCGAGGGAGACGAGGGCTGGTCCCGGGCTGCTGTGGATGGGCAGGACTGACCTGACGGATCAGTAATTGGAGGGTCGACCCAGCCTGGTGACCTTTGGAAGCTGTCAGCTTCTCTTAGGAGCTGTGTGTGGCTGGGGCTGGCCTCCTCCTCCGGGCTAAGGCCAACAGCTAGCTCACTGCGGCTGGGCCGAGGCCTCAGGACACGTTCGTCACACACACGACACGCACGCAGAGCAAACCATCGCCCTGAAAACAAGATTCTTATCTTCTATTTAGCCTTGAGTTGAGTTTGCCCAAAGCAGAGATAGGCCAGGTTTCTATAGACCCCCCCCCCCACACACACACACACACACACACACACTCCCAAGTGCTTCTGCTTCTTTCTATCGACTAAACTAAGCAATTCTTTTGCTTGGGGTCCAAGGCGACCATACTATTGTTTTCAGGCCCATGTCTGGCGGGTCCAGCGCTGTAAGGAGTTGTCCATCATGTCTGTCTCCTCTTAACACAGCCTGGTCTGGAGCCACGATGGCTTCCATTGCCCGGAGTGAAGGCTATGTCACTCAGTCTGCATGCACTGTCTGCTTTCTGATTAGACCCCATGAAAACCTTGAACAAATATAACAATAAGTGGATATCCTCCCCTCCTCTCCTGCCCTCCTTCTCTCCTCTCTCCCTCCTCTCTTCCTCCTCTCTCCCTCCTTCCCTCCCTCTCATACTGTCAGCCCCCAGTTGAAGTGTTGCCTGCTTTTATCTCAAGCGGGACATCTGTATGTACTTATAGTCCCATCCCACCTCACACACACCCACACACACACCCACACCCCCTCCCCACACACACACACACACACACACACACACATGTTCATGTACACACATTTGTCTCGTTTATATTTATCCTTTTTTTTCTTCCCTTTTGACCGCTCTCTCCCTTTCCCCCTTTATCTATAAATTATTATTTTGGAGGAGGAAGCCTCTTGAGCCGGTTCTGGTTTGCATCAGGTGCTTAAATGGCTGTTTTGATCTCCCCCCAGCGCTGTGCTTGGGCTCCCATTATTCACATTTTCCCCTCCCTCCTGCCTCCCCCGTCCTCCCTCCTGCCTCCCCCGTCCTCCCTCCTGCCTCCCCCGTCCTCCCTCCCTCCCTTGCTGTGTGCTCACACGCATCAGAGCGGAATCGGAAATTGGGGTGATGCATCTTATCAAGGATTTCCATAGACGTCACTCAGTGGTCCCAGTGTTCAGACCGGCCCAGCCCCAGGTACTGAAAAGAGCTTGATTAAACCTTGCCCCCCTCCCACTCTCCCCAACCCCCCGCCCCCCTTCCATTTCATGCCATAGAAACCCCAGCGAATCAAGAATCAATTGAATGTGATCATGACAAATGACTCCCAATGGCTGGGGGCCCCCGATGGTGCTACAGGGAAATCACAAATGAATCAATCAGACGTTATCAGATGTTTGAGGGTGGGTGTGCAGGTGGGCGGGCTTGAGAGGGTGATACAGAATGCAGTGTGTCTCTGCATATGCGTGTCTGTTCTGTGGCGATAGGCGGGCGTATGGAGGGGGAGGCGGGGGGGGGGGGGGGGAGGGAGGAGGGGGGAGGGTGTTGCTGCGTTAACCTCCTAACTGCTGGAACAGATGGAGGATGGGCTAAAGGCATCGGGAAGGGGTTGTACTGGGTGACGCTGTGTTTCGGAGGTGGGCCGGAGCAGCCTGGTGTCGAGGTTCAGACTGAGCTAGGTGACAGAGCACATAGATTTGTGTGTGTGTGTGTGTGTGTGTGTGTGTGGGATGGTGGGGTTGGATGGTGTTCAAAAGATTTAAAGGTCTGTAGTGAGGGCCTGTGGGACTGTAATGGTGTATGGACTGTGTGCGTGTGTGTGTGGTGTTGGCTCTGTTCCTGCTAAAGAGACAGCAGCTCAGCCTCCACAGCTGATTACAGGTTAATGGTTTAGAAGCAGGGAGGGATCGGCCTCTGATTGGACGCTCGGTCCCGTGTGGGCGGAGCAGCTGAGTGGCAGATGGTGTGAGTGAGCGAGCGAGGCGAGGAGCGAACCGGAGAGGGAGGGAAGAATAGAGAGAATGAATGGGTCTCTTCTGGTCCTATGGCTGTCCTCTAACCATACTCTCTCCCTACATTTTCACCCAATGTTAAAATGATTAGCCAATACATAATATTTTGCGGGATCCATACACACACACACACACACACACACAAACACACACGCAGACATGGACACGCTCACACACACACACACACACACACACACAGTCCCTGGGGACAGACAGACGTCTATGTGCTTCTGTTCAGGATCAAATCAGCTTTGTGGGGCTGGCATGACTCCCAGAACCATACATTCATTTCACCTTTGTTATAAATTCATGTGTTTATCAGGCTTCACACCCCAACCCCCTCTGCAAGCAGCACACGGCACAGAGAAGTGGAGGCAGCACAACATGGCCGTGGAGAATAGTCGCTCTTTTAGGAAACAAAGAAGGTTACAGACCACTAATGTGTGTGTGTCTGTCAAAAGACACACAGAAAAAATGCCACTTCTTAAAGATTCATATCCTGTTTGTGTAGGAGTGTGTTTGCTAGGTTGATCACGAGAGCTTCTACCGAACTTTACATACATGCACTCAGACAGACTGCATGTCACATGGTCCCTTGCACACACCACCCAGACCCACTATCAGCTGTCCTGTATGCTTGACTAGCCATGGCTACATGCTGGGACCCCTCTGCATGTGAGTGTGTATGTGAGTGTGTGTGTGAGTCTGTGTGTGTGTGTGACCTATATTAGCCAAGACAGTGTAATTACTCCCCTCTGTGACGCAGTGTCTTGTATTGTACACCGCTACTCCATCTGCTAACGACTCCAAGTGTCTCTCTCTCTCTCTCTCTCTCTCTCTCTCTCTCTCTCTCTCTCTCTCTCTCTCTCTCTCTCTCTCTCTCTCTCTCTCTCTCGCTCTCTCTCACACACACACACACACCCACACCCACACCCACACTCCTTGACCAAAGGGCCATTAGGGCTGACAACACAAAGCCTCTGCGGAAGTAAGGCACAAATAAGCCCAAAAAGAGAGAGAGAGATATGGGGAGAGACAAAGATAGAGAGGCAGACCACACCACCCTTGGAGAGAACAGAGGCGCAGAGAGGGAAGGAGGCTGCAGGATCCGTCGGCCTGGGCCACGGGGGCTGAGGAGGAGGAGGTCTGAAAGAAGAGGAGGGCTCTCCACGTCCATCAGTCCCAGATGCCTAACCCCTCTCTGTCTTTCTCCTCCTCTGTCTCTTCTATCTCTCCCGTCTGCCTGGTTCCTATGCCTCTTGTGCCCTCTGCGTCTCCGACTAAACACAAGTTATCTTATCTGCTCCCTCCCTCACTCAGCTCCAGACATTCACTGAACCTCGTGAAAACACAGTGTCCTAGTTTAGCCTCACGCGGAGTGTCTTATTGAAATAGATTCGGTTAAACACGTGGGTGCGGCCAGACATGGAGAGTGCTCTCAGCTGGACATGCTTGAGAAGGATGAAACACCCAACGGCTCCTCCACGGTGTCATCCAGTTTCCCCGGGACCCCTGTTTCCCCTCCATATTCCCTTTTGAACTCAGCCCTGAGCTGTGAGTCATTTGCAACCCATTGGGGTAGAAGCCCCCCCCCTCCTCTCCTCTACTCACGGCTTCTCTTCTCTCTCTCTCTTTTTTGTTTTTTTATCAAAATGAAAACAGACATCACCATAAAGTGTCCTTAATCAGATGGGCATGTGGCTCTGGCTGCGCCTGAAAGGCTTTGGCAGTAAATTGGACGTTGGATTTCTTCCTGTGGAGGGAAAGAGGGAGGGATGGAAAGAGGGAAGGTCAGAGGGAGGGAGAGAGAGAAGGAGGGGAGAAAGGAGGGGTTGTTCTCACAAGAAAGGGTCTGGAAGCCTTTTGTGGGATTTAGCAAGAGAGGCTAGCTTTACTCACGCTTATTAGGCACCCCTGTCGTACTGGTCAAAATCTAGAAATAATTGTGTGTGTGTTTGGGGATTTGTGTGTGTGAGAGTGATCAAAATTCCAGGTCTTTTCCAGTTCACTGGCCGTGATAGCATGTTCATCCAGAGAGGACCCCATTTGATGTTAATAAGCTTAGCCGTGGCTAGCTGAGCTCATTGGGTTGTTGGTTAGCCTTTTGTTGTTTCCATTTGTAGTTGACTTAGTTAACTGCTATTAGCACCGTCAGCCGAGTTGCTGGTAGCGAGTTAGCGGCATTAGCATGTGTCAGTGGAGATCTGACTGGCAAACCATAAAGGAAACACAGACATGAATTGAGGAGAATGTGTTTAAGGTCAGGAAACAATTGCCTTGCAGACAGTGACCTTATTGTTTCTCGCTTGTTCTCTCTCTGTCTCTTTCCCTCTGTATCCTTGAGGGTGAATGATACAGGCGGGTTGCTATGTCCAAATACAGTAGATGTGAGGCAGGTTGCTATGGTGTGGTGATGTAGCAGTCCTTAGCTCCAGACCTCTATGTGAGCCACAGTCATCAATTATACACCAGTCACAGTGAGATTCCTCCTGTTCTCTCCCTATTGTCCACCCACATCCCTTCTGCACATAACACTCACTCATTTTCTCGTCCTCCCTGCACTCCTGCACTCGGTCCTCACATCTCACACTTCCTGTCTCATATCTCCTCTCCCAACACACTCTCCCCCCCCGTGAACCCCAGGGTGAGTGAAACGGCCCTCTAGGTCAGTTGTCAGCAGAGCTCTCAGTCTTCCGGCTCCTCTGGGAAGGAGGGGGTGGGGGGGCAAGGTCACCGATAGAAACAAGGAGAGCCCATCGGGGAACTGTCCCCCCGGCCTGGGTTTTAAACAGAGAGGATCAGGAAGTGCCACTGTGGCCCGATCTTCTTAAAGACACGGGCAGCCTTTTACGACGACCGTCTTAACGTCCTCCCTCCCTTACATTTACATTTAGTCATTTAGCAGACGCTCTTATCCAGAGCGACTTACAGTTAGTACAGGGACATTCCCCCCGAGGCAAGTAGGGTGAAGTGCCTTGCCCAAGGACACAACGTCATTTGGCACGAACTGGCAACCTTCAGATTACTAGCCCGATTCCCTAACCGCTCAGCCACCTCCCTCCCTTGTTCCCAGGGTTCCACCTGAGTGGCACGGTGACAGAGCCGGCCTCGCCCTCAGACCCGGAGGTCACCCACCGCGTGGCCATCAGCTTCGACCGCTGCAAGATCACCTCGGTCACCTGCGGCTGCGGCAACCGCGACATCTTCTACTGCGCCCACGTGGTGGCGCTGTCCCTCTACCGCATCCGCAAGCCCGAGCAGGTCAAACTGCGGCTGCCCATCTCCGAGACCCTGTTCCAGATGAACCGCGACCAGCTCCAGAAGCTGGTCCAGTACCTGATCACCGCCCACCACACGGAGGTGCTGCCCACTGCCCAGAAACTGGCGGACGAGATCCTCTCGTCCAACTCCCAGATCAACCAGGTTCACGGTGAGTCCGGGTTACACCCACACGCGTGCACACTCCGACACACACGGGTGCCTGCCAGCCCTGTTTTCATCCTGGGATCTGGAGCTGACTCCAAAGAGTTGATATATATACATGTATATATACAAGGACAGGAAGAAGGAAGGAAAGGGGGGGGGGGTGGACGGGTGGGTGGAACAAAGGGGAAAGGGAGGGAGAAAGGAAACGTGAACCGTAACTTACTCACGCGCTCAGCGAGCCCAACATATAGGACATGTACGGAGCTAGGTCACTCTACACGTGCTTTGAACAATGCAAACACAGGACAAGAAATAACAAAACCACTCTGTTTTCTCTCCACACAACCCCCCCCCCCCCCCCCCCCCCCCCCGGTCTGAGAAACAAAGGAGTTATCTCAGTTTCTTACCTTCAATATAAATATTTACCTTCTTTAGCCTTTGAACCAGAAGTCCATCACCCTGTGTTTGCAGAGGGGGTGCTCAGGGGAGTCTTGCGCCCTCGTGATAGTACATGAGCCACTGTGGAATGTGAACGTTTCTGTCGCCCTAACAGAGGACGAGCAGGAGTTTTCTCTGGCGATACTCAAGAATGTTTTTGCAAATGAATCCATTATTATACTTTGTTTACCCAAATCGATTTTTCGTCAAAGGCAGTTCCGGGTTGAAGTGAAGTGTGTCTGTGTGTGCATACATATTGTTGACCAACACACATATTGAGTGTTGGTCACTCACCTCCATGTGTGTGTATCCCAGGTGCCCCGGACCCCACGGCGGGCGCCAGCATCGACGATGATAACTGCTGGCACCTGGACGAGGACCAGGTCAGGGAGCAGGTCAAGCAGTTCCTGTCCCAGGGCGGTTACTACGGCTCGGGGAAGCAGCTCAACTCCATGTTCGCTAAGGTAGCCCTCGTCTGCTCCTACACGCTCTCCTCACTCGAGTCACTGCTCCTACACGCTCTCCTCACTCAAGTCACCCGACCGGGAATAAGATCATAAGGTGTTCAGAGCGCGTTAGAACGGCTGGGTGACGTTGACCGGCCAGCGTCAGGGATGACCAGCAGGTCAGCTGACCTTGCGGTGTGTGTGCCCATGCTCCTGCAGGTGCGGGAGATGTTGAGGATGCGAGACTCTAACGGGGCCAGGATGCTGACGCTCATCACGGAGCAGTTCATGGCCGACCCACGCCTGTCGCTATGGAGACAGCAGGGCACGGGCATGACAGACAAGTGCCGGCAGCTCTGGGATGAACTGGGTAAGCAAACCAGCTACATACATGACACATCGGGGTGGGTATAGTGGAGTGGTGGAGACAGACGTTTTACAGCAGATCAAGAGATCACAGGTTCAAATCCCCCCTGTACACCACCGTGGATAAAAGAGTCAGCCAACAACAAATACAATACTGTCATTATACAGGCCAGCTACATACATGACACATACTCAGTTGTCTGCTCATGGTTCACATGTATAGAAGGGTTAGCAGAAACTCTGGGCTACTGACCAGACCTCCTCCTCTGCTGGGACAGCGTGCTTAAGGCCGGGTACATCAATAGGATCTCAGCCTACCCAGCTATTGATTGGAGCGTTTACAGGGTCGATGAGAGCAGAGCCCATCCCACACCCAGAGGAGGCTGACTTAACTGGCTGAACCCTGTATGACTGAACACTGTATGACTAAATACTGAATGACTTAACCCAGTATGACTGAATGCTGGGCTGAACACAGGGGTGAACACCGTGTGGCTGAGGGGCCCAGTCTAAGACCCCCCCCCCCCCCGACCCCACCCCCACGCCTGGTCACTCACCCGAGCATGCTGTTGCTACTGCGTGATCATGCTCATGCATTGTGTTGCCCTGACACAGAGTCTCATTAAGACCGAAGTCTCTCCAGGTGAAACCGTGTGCCAGGAGCACAAAGGACTCTCACACACCCACACACACACACAGTACCTGGCCTGACCTCCCCTCCCTACCCCTCAGGTGCGCTGTGGGTGTGTGTGGTGCTGAACCCTCACTGTAAGAGCGAGGAGAAGAGCGGCTGGCTGAGGCAGCTGAAGAGGTGGGGCGACATGGACATCTGCCCCCTTGAGGACGGCAACTATGGCAGTGAGTTGCCCAACATTACCAACGCCCTACCACAGAGCAACCTGGCACAGGGTCAGTCCACACTTATACACACACACAGATGCACACATATACACGCGCAAACACACTTATACACCCACAAGCACGCACTTGCACACACCCACAAGTACACACCCACACGACTGTTGTTCAAATATGCGCTGGTGGTGAGGGTTGTTTGTAGGCTTGTTAAGCTTCTCCAGTAGTGTTTGCTCTCCTTGTATGTGACCCCAGCAGGACTCCTCACACGAGTCCCACGGTAGTTCCACCATTAGACCCCACTCAGCTCTGTTTTCACATGCAACATTCAGCCGTCAGTGTATCTCCTACATACCGAGGTTTGACTCTTTATCTCTCTCTCTCTCTCTCTCTCTCAATCTCTCTCTCTCTCTCTCTCTCTCTCTCTCTCTCTCTCTCTCTCTCTCTCTCTCTCTCTCTCCCTCTCTCTCCCTCTCCCTCTCCCTCTCTCTCTCTCTTTCTCTCTCTGTGTCTCTTTTGGTTTCTCTTTGTCTCATTCTTTCTCTGTCCCTCTCTCATATCTCCCCCTCTCTCTCTCCTATCTCTCTCTCTCTCTTCCTGGCTCCATCTGTCCGCCTCCAGACTCGCTAGCGAGGCCCAGGAGGACGGTGTTCACGCGGGCCATGGAGGCGTGCGACCTGCACTGGCAGGACAGCCACCTGCAGAGGATCATCAGCAGTGACTTCTACATGTCCCCAGCCTACCAGAGGGAGGGGGAGAGCCTGCTCTTCAACCCCCAGGGACTGCCCCTCTGGCTGGGTAGGGATCCCACACACAGACCCCCCCAGCCTCAACACTCACACAACTGAACTCCATGTTCCGTGTGTTCTCTACTCTGCAGTGTGTGCTATCTGCACACAGTATTGACAGTGGTCCATTTATGCTTCTCAAACCCAACAGTGTGTGGGTGTGTGTGGGTAGGGGTAAGGACTAGCCTAACACCAGTAGTATGTAGTGTTATAAGCCTGCTTTAATTCTCCTTTCCTTCAATCCTAAAGCCTCTGTGTGTGTGTGTGTGTGTGTGTGTGTGTGTGTGTGTGTGTGTGTGTGTGTGTGTGTGTGTTGGGCCGTAGGCCTCTCCATATATCTCAATCCTGTATTGAGCCTGTGTCATGTGACCCGTTCCGTAGATCATGTCCCCACCGCATGCGCTCGGGTCGATGCCCTACGTTCCCATGGTTACCCCCGCGAGGCGCTGCGCCTGGCGGTGGCCATCATTAACACGCTCCGCCTCCAGCAGCAGAGACAGATGGACATCTACAAGCACCAGAAGAAAGGTAGCGCCCCCTGTCGGTCTGGAATCTGAAAGGAAATGTTTGCATCCACTAGTTCAAAGGGTTCATTCGCATTAGCAAGTCTAACTTGTTCTCCGTGAACTTGTTACTCGGTGACTTGTTAAAATAAAGCAGAGTAATTAGACCACTTAACACCTTACATCAGCATGAGTCATCATCATCATGACTTACCCTACCACTTATTCAAAAATATTATTCCAAAAAATTGTAGCTTAAGTGGCTACTCCTAACATTATGCTTTGTTAGAGTGTGGATACATGATATTATAAAAGGCCGTGGTTATGTCCTGCAGCCCAGTCCTCTTGGTCTAACGGTAAACTGTGTGTCCCCTCGTCAGAGCTCCTCCAGAGGGGTCTCACTTCCACCACCAACCTGGAGGGCTGGGTGGGTCACCCCCTGGACCCCATCGGCTGCCTGTTCGTCACCCTGACGGAGACCTGCCGCCTGGACGACGACAGCGCCATGGACACTGGAGGTACAGCGCAACACTCCGTTAAACGCCATCTTGATCCTCGGGGGCAAAAAAAAAGCGAGACCTGCCTCGGATGACATCACGACGGCAGTGTACACATGTACGCCTTGGGCCTAAGCATACCATAGGCTGACCTTAATTGCCCGCTTCATTGCAAATTGGAAACCCACTAGAAGTGTATTTACAGTACTGTGCCTGGGATTCGAGGGCATCTGTGAGGCCAAGCAGCCTGTTTACGTTCCCCCCCCCCCCCCACATAAGTGAGTGTACCTGCTGAGTCAGAGTGTCCCTGCAGCCTCACACACAGACGCCACATCCGGCTCATCCATGCCGCTCAACACCAGATCAGATGGTGAACTCATCACAGTCCGGATACAATAGAACAGATATCTGTACAAGCTGCCCCCCCTACTGTGGAGGCTATAAACATCTAAGAGATGAATGGCTGGGCAGCTGAGAGGTCATTCAGCCCTCTCTGGAGGGTGGGAGTGGCGGGGGGGGGGGGGGGGGGGGGGGGGGGGCACATGTATATATTCAATCAGTATTTGCATTCCATACATGCATCCTGGAGGCTAGCGGAGAGCAGGGATTTGGTATGGCCTATTGTCTCCAAGCAACAGGGAGGCATTGTGAGATGGAACAATACTGGCCGGTGGTACAGGGATTGGGGCCTGAGTGTGTGTGGGGGTGGGTGGGGGTGGGTTGGTTTGAGGGAAAGAGTGTTTCTTGGATACGGAGAGAAAGGTAGGGAGAGAGAGAAACAGAGAGCGACAGAGTGTGTATGTTGCATCCAGACCCTGTTGTGCAGCCCCTGTCAAACTCCTTTGTTTGGCTCTGGTGAGCAGCTGGAAACATCTGGTGTGGGGGCCGGGCCTATACCGAGCTCCACCAATCAGCAGTGGCCATTATCCACATGGCTTAACAACAACTGCAGGCCAACAGAAACAGCCCTCTGTCTGGCAATATTTCTACTATTGGACAGAAACTGACTCAACTCCAATGCTAAAACCCTAGAGTGTCCTCCCTTGCCTACCGTACTAACCCGAGTGATGTTAAGAAGGTTGGTCCAGTTCACTAGCTTACACCGTCTGGTGGAAGTTGTTGTGATCCAGTGTGATTATGGGAGATTCCGTGTGTGTAGACACACACACACACACAGACACTGCCCACAGTAATAAACAGGATTGTCCAAGGATCATTCGCAGGAGGGATTTAAGAGTGGTGAGCTGCTGGTTGGGTCTGAGTTTGTGTCAACAGATGTTCGTGTTTTTCCCATGGTGCATATTGTATGTGTGTGTGCTTGTGAAAATGTGTGTGTGTGTGAGGCTGGCATCTACAGCTGACCTTACCAGGACTACTAGAGAAAGAGAAAGGGACTACAGTAGCATCTGTTCTCAACAGCACCTTTCAGGCAGCAAAACAAACCACGAGACAGCCATCTTGGAGCAAAACAAACCACGAGACAGCCATCTTGGAGCAAAACAAACCACGAGACAGCCATCTTGGATTAGCATTAGCACTCACCAGTGCCACGTACAGTAGCACTGCGCTAACCCCACTAGCATTGGATGCCATGTGATAGCAGCCGAAGTCCAGTCAAGTCAAACTTGAAATAAACACACTTATGTAATAAGAGATAACGAGGCTGGATGAACTAGAGCAGAACGCGAAAACTTAGAAGCCTCCCTGTTAAATAACTCACTCTCTCTCTCCTCTCTCTCTCTCTCTCTCTCTCTCTCTCTCTCTCTCTCTCTATCTCTCTCTCTCTCGTCTCAGACTCAGGAGAGCCCAAGCCCCCTATCTACCACCACGTGCCCGTGTGGGGCTGCCCTGACGGCGGGGAGTCCTACCTGGCGCTAGCCCTGGAGGTGGCGCTCATGGGCATGGGCCAGCAGAGGCTCATGCCCGAGGGCCTGTATGCCCAGGACAAGGTGTGTCGCAACGAGGAGCAGATCGTAGCCAAGCTGCAGGAGATGGAGCTGGACGAGCTTCTGGTCCAGACCCTCCGCAAGCAGGCCATCCTCCTCCTGGAAGGTAGAGATTGTTCTGTTGGATTTGTGTCTCTCCCTTTCTCTCTCACTCTCTCCCTCGCGCCGTCTCTCTCACGTATATATCTCAGCCTTGAAACTCTTATCATCGTAAAATAAAGGCATGGTTGCAACTCTGAACTCTCTCCACCCCTCCCATTTGCCCTCTCTTTCTCCATCCCTTCCTCCCTCTCCCTTTCCCCCCCTCTCTCAGGGGGTCCGTTCAGTGGCTTGGGCGAGGTCATCCACAGGGAGAGTGTGCCCATGCACACTTTTGCCAAGTACCTGTTCTCTGCCCTGCTGCCCCACGACGCCGACCTGGCCTACAAGCTGGCCCTGAGAGCCATGAGGTTAGATCTGATCCCCAACCAACTTAAACACAAGTTATTGACAGCGTGTGCATTTGCGTGCGTGTGTGTGTGTGTGCGCGTGAGGCTCAGTGGAAGCCCATGCCTGCATAGTCCCCTTCTGCGCTGCTGCTGTGTCATTACCTACTAGACTCCTCAGGGCCCGGGCTTGTACAGATCAATAAATCAGCTTAGCACTGAACACACACACACACACACACACACACATAGAGACATTATTTATATGACCACTGTGGTGTTTCTAACTTCTGTTCATTGTGTGTGTGTGTGTGTGTGTGTCACCAGGCTGCCAGTGCTGGAGTCGTCGGGCCCCTCAGGGGACATGGGGCACCCCCACCATGGCATCTCCATTGTGCCCAGCCGCTACCCTCGCTGGTTCACCCTGGGGCACCTGGAGTCCCAGCAGTGTGAGCTGGCCTCCACCATGCTCACCGCAGCCAAAGGTCAGCTACGCAGCCACACGTTCACACACACACAGCTCCAGCCAACAGTGTGAGACGGAGCAGTCGTGGTCGAGATGTGTCCAGTGTGTTTCTACTCTGACCCCCCCCCCCCCCCCCCCCCCCCCCCCTTCTGCCCTGGTCGTCCAGGTGACATGTTGAGGTTGAGGACCGTCCTGGAGGCCATCCAGAAGAACATCCACTCCTCCTCGCTCATCTTCAAACTGGCCCAGGACGCTTTCAAGATCGCCACCCCTGCAGACAACCCCCCAGACATCACACTGCTCAATGTAGCCCTGGAGCTGGGCCTGCAGGTACGTAGCTCTGCTGGTGTGTGTGTGTGTGTGTGTGAGTGAGAGAGAGAGAGAGAGAGAGAGAGAGAGAGAGAGAGAGAGAGAGAGAGAGAGAGAGAGAGAGAGAGAGTGTGAGAGTGAGTGACTGGAGGACAGAGAGAGTCTGTGCATTGATTGTTTGTGAAAGAGAAGCTGGAATAGTGTGTGTGTGTGTGTGTGCATGTTTGGATGTGTGTTTATGCACGCGCGCGTGTGTGTGTGTGTTGTATCCATCCCTACCTAACCTGCTGTCTGGCTGTGTGCAGGTGATGAGGATGACCCTGTCCACCCTGAACTGGAGACGGAGGGAGATGGTGCGCTGGCTGGTCACCTGTGCCACCGAGGTGGGCCTGCGGGCGCTGGTCAGCATCCTGCAGGGCTGGTACACCCTCTTCACCCCCACCGAGGCCACCAGCATCGTGGCGGCCACCGTCATGTCCCACACCACCATCCTGCGCCTCAGCCTGGACTACCCCCAGAGAGAGGAGCTGGCCAGCTGTGCCCGCACCCTTGCCCTTCAGTGCGCCATGAAGGACCCGCAGAACTGCGCCCTCTCCGCCCTCACGCTCTGCGAGAAGGACCACATCGCCTTCGAGACGGCCTACCAGATCGTCATCGACGCCGCCTCCACCGGCATGACGTACTCGCAGCTGTTCACCATCGCCCGCTACATGGAGCACCGCGGCTACCCGCTGCGGGCCTTCAAGCTGGCGTCGCTCGCCATGACGCACCTGAACCTGGCCTACAACCAGGACACGCACCCGGCCATCAACGACGTCCTGTGGGCGTGCGCGCTCAGCCACTCGCTCGGCAAGAACGAGCTGGCCGCCATCATCCCCCTGGTGGTGAAGAGCGTGCACTGCGCCACCGTGCTCTCCGACATCCTGAGGCGCTGCACCATGACGGCGCCGGGCCTGGCCGGCATCCCCGGGCGACGGAACTCGGGCAAGCTGATGTCGACGGACAAGGCGCCCCTGCGCCAGCTGCTGGACGCCACCATCAGCGCCTACATCAACACCACGCACTCCCGGCTCACGCACATCAGCCCGCGTCACTACGGCGAGTTCATCGAGTTTCTCAGCAAAGCCAGGGAGACCTTCCTGTTGGCACAAGACGGGCACATCCAGTTCGCCCAGTTCATAGACAACCTCAAACAGATCTACAAGGGCAAGAAGAAACTGATGATGTTGGTACGGGAGCGATTTGGCTGACCCGGACTAAAACCTCACAGCCTTGACATGTAGGCGGACTAGTAGGGAAAATACTTTCACCTGACTTTAATACTCAGTTTTATTATTTAAGTTTTTTGTTCTTTTGTCTTTTTTTTGGGCAAAGTCTTACTGTTTGTCTGTTTGTTATGTTGCTTTGTTTCTTCTTGTGAGCAAAAAAAAAATGTTCACCACAACTTGTATTTAGTCTAAGAAAGAAGACAAGAGATGATAAAAACATGGAGGTGGCACATATGGATGAAACCAAATGACAAACGTGGGAACTTTGAACCAGGGCATGCTTTCTGCTGTGGTTGAGCTTCATTGTTTTGAAGGAGAGAAACTTCATTCCAAAAACACTGACACACACACACACACACTTACACAGTGTTACTGTCATACCTCGGTCACACGCAGAGGGTCAGCTTTAAGTGAGACTAACGAGGTCTCGGGTTCGGGACAGTCTAGTGTGGACCAGGCAGAGGTCGAGCTAGCACGTGTCCCCCCCCCCACCCCCCCGACCTCCTCAACCACCCTCCCACTGGCACATAGACTCCCACACCTCAGTCCCCCAGCGCTGCCACTCACCTCTCCTCCACCTCCCCTGGGTGTATGTCAAACTAAATGACCACTTTGTGGCTTCTGAACAGTGTTTGTAATATATCCCAGAGCAATAGATTTGGGCAGTTTTGGCTAATCTGGGAGTGGTAATCCACCGTGTGGGTCTGGCATTGTGATGTCTGCTGTCGTCTGGGTTTTTAGGTTTTCAGCATAAAGTTGAAATATCATAGCTGAAAAAAACGTCGTCTTTTTGAAATCCAGATGTGTATTAATCTATACCTGTAGACAATATAGCTGACGTCGCTGTGTCACTACACCTGAGCTTACCTGACTCAGCCTCACCCTGAGGCAGTGTCTCAGGGGTTACAGCTTGACCTAGAGCATTAGTACTATTATTATACAAGCACTTCAACAACATGGACCTCCTCTATATACATTCTGTCTTGCTTGAGCAATTATTTATCAAAAGTTAAGAACTGTGTGTGAACAAGTTAGAAACATGTACACACACACACACACACACACACACACACGTTAGTATATTTACGATACAGGCAATATAGATGGAGAGTCTGGGGGTGAACTCGTCTTGGCAAGGAAAACCGTTCCATGTTTGCTTCAACATTCCACGAGAGCTAGTGAGCTTCACTCCACCAAGATAGTCTCGATAGCGGCCTGAGAGTTATCAGACCCTCCATTAGGAACAATACCACAATTAAGAATGAAAAGACAAATACGACTGAAAGAAAGAACGCGAAGAGAAAAGAGATGCTAAACTCAGTTCTCAGGGAAATCACATAAAGAAACAAAACAAAAAGTAGTAGCATTAAGCATTTAAGATATTGTAAATATGAAAGTGTCAATTCAGAAAATTGTAAAGTTATAATTATTTATCATAACTGTATGTTTTTTTGTTCAGTTTTTTGGGATACTTGAATATGTTGTGGTGGGCTGGGAATGTGAGACGCAAAGAGGAAGACATTTCTCAGGTGCTCCTATGTACATCTCTCTGATTTTTTTCTATAATTATTATAATTATCATTATTTGTATGTTTTACTGCTTAGAATTTTTGCAAAGTGTTTTCTAAGAGGAAGCATGTTATTTGGAGATTAGATTAAAAAAAAGGCTTAAAGTTGTGAATGGGAATGAAACCAGTCTATGCAGCTCCACTTGAAGGTTTGGTCCACTTTCGCCCCCCCCCCCCCCCCCCCCCCCCCCCCCCAAGGAGACATGTAGGAACACTCTAGTTCTGTCACTAGAGTAATGGGACTGTCAAGAGGGCCGCAGCATGTTGGTGTATCATGTATGTTGCCAGTCTACATATGCTGCATTTTGGGGTGACAGAACTTTGCCTTTTTGTGATCGATAAAAAAAAGAAAAAGAACAACAACAAAAGACAAAAGACAGCAAAAACATATTTTCTTTCGGACTCAAGCCTTTAGTGTCTTCTCACAAAACTGGTGTCAGGACAGGGCCTGGCGCTTTAACAAGTGTATAAGTGAGATCCTCAGTCTAAATACGAACAACAAACAAGAAAACAAATACAGTAGCCCACGGTGGTCAATAGGGGAGCTAGCAGAGAGTGATTAACGAGGACCAGTGTGTGTTCCCTGTGTCCTCTCGTTTTGTTTATCGCTTAAATCCGTTGTGTTGACATGAAAAGCTTTGTTCCGAGTGAGCTGGCTGCTCCAGTGTGGTTTCTGCTGTTGAGTTCGACTGTTCCTCCCCACCGCTGGTCTTTCCCCACCTTACTCCCTTCTCCCCTTTCATACTTCGGCCATATGACTCTGCCGACTACCCTGTTACATGTAACAGTCAGCCAACCAGTCAGCCGGCCAGCCTGTCAGTCTAACGGTTCTGTGATGGCAGCAACAACCTATGTTGACAACCACCCAGTCCTGTCTCACCATCCCATGCTACTGCTTTAGTTCCAAGGGAAGGACAGAACACACCACATGTCTGTCTGAGAGGCATGCCTGCTGTTGATCGTGACAGGCTGATGGGACTGTCCTGGCTTCAGTGCTTTTTACAGGCTGCATTCAAAACAGACATTAGGTCTCGCTGTCCGTTAGTGCAGCAGCATCACACAACAAACTGAAATTAACCACAGGAATTTTCTTTCTCTCCCTCCTGTACTCTAAATGTCTATGTGTTAACTGTACCAGTGTTTTGACCTGTCCCTAGACGTTAGACAAATAATAATCGCTGGTAGAGATCGTTCACTAGTTCATCTACTGTTTGGATTTGCTTTTTGTTTTTTTATTTTCTTAATTTAAGGGAAAAGTGTTCGTTGCCTCTTTGTGCTACTGACTTATAAAAGGTATCCAGTATTTGTTGCCACAGAAGTATAGTTCATCATCAACACTTTTTTGTTTTGTTTGTGCGACCTCTTGAGCTAATGTCTATAAAAGGAAGATTTATGACTATTTATGTAACGATACTACCATTTTATATGATTTGTGTTGGAATCTCAGTGCTTTTCTATGAATAAAGTGTGAAACACGCCATTGCTTTATTGTTTGTTTACTATTTTACGACCCTCACTTTATACTGCCTAGCAACTCTGGTCAAAGATGTTACCGTGGTAACCTTGGTTCTTTAAAGTGGACAAGGGGATGTCGTTACACGTGTCTCCCCTGAAAAAGAACCTGTAGAAATCCACTCTGTTTCAGTTTTAGCTCCGATTCCTTCTCTAATCAAGACTTCATTCCAAAGCCTCATCTCTCTCCCATTCTTATTCATTAGGAGAATACATGGAGCTAACCGGCCAATCAGGTCATGAAGAATCCTAAGTGCGGTTGAGAGGCAGGCAGCACGTATCAACCTAGATTGATTGCCTCTTTAAATAGCTTATTAATTATCCCAGCAGTGAAAGAAGCAGAAGCAGTAAGCAGATCACTAGTCATTCTCTCAACACCAGAACCCCTCTCTGCTACTGCCACGCCTAGAGGAAAGAACCCGAGTGTGTAGTCTCTCCTCTCTCTCCTCTCTCTTTTGGGATTCAGCAACCAAATACAAACGGGAACATGCTTCACCCTGTGGTAAGTCTTAATCCAATGTCCTCAAATGACAATGGCATCCCCTGGGTCACATGGGGGACGTTCAGGTTGGCATGTGAGAGGCCTGGATTTGGACTCGGGCACTTGCGCCGGTGCTGTGACTCATCCAAACTGACATTCATTCTTGGAGAACCTAGGGTTGTCGTCAGGAGCCAGCGAACAGCCCCCCCCCCCCCCCCCCCAGCAGTGCAGCAGCTGATCTGTTAACAACTGTAAACACCATGAAGGCCCACGTGTCAGAATGATAGCTAGCTAGCGAACACGGGTGGTGTAGCAGACAGGCACAATGCTCCATGGACCTTACTGTGCAAACTGTATTCGCTTGCACGTGTGTATGTGTGTGTGTGTGTGTTATCTAACCATGAGGGAGTCCTTCACAGATGGGCTATGTCGTTGTGTTCTGGACAGCAAGCAGCAGTTCGTTCACCCTAGAGAGAGTGAGTGTGTGTGTTTGTGTGTGTCCAATCTGTCTGAGTAGAGTCAGCCTGTCTGTTGAAATATGGATGCGGGGCCCCTGTTAGCTCTGCTGGGGAGTGCTTGTGCTGCTGTGGAGAGGCTGATGTAGTTGAAGTGACATGGAGGAGGCGAGACAGAGGAGTAATTGGTGCTCATACCTGGCTGCTGTGTGGCGCCTGCCTCTGCTGGGTCTGTCAGAGGGAGGGGGGTCTAGGTGGGGGCGGGGGGGGGGGGAACGGGGGGGGTTGACGGAGGAGATAGGGAGGAGGTGGGCATTGAGGTGAGACAAGACATCTAGGTTGCAGAGAGTTGTTTGCGTGTGTGTCTGTGTGTGCATGTCTGTGTGTGTGGGGGGGGGTGGGCGTGCGTTTGGGCTGAAGGCAGGTGTTCTGGAACGGAGCTGTACGATCATTAGTGCTGGACGCAGGCCACAGTCTGGACCTACAGGCGGTGGAAGTTATCTCTGTGCTGGAGCCCTCCCCTCGTGAGTCCATAACTCACCCTTCTAGAACACCATACTGCTAGTTGGCAGCTGGGTTTGTAAGAAAGTTCTAGGAGTGTGCGCTCGTATTCCCCCCCCCATCTCCCTCTTCATGGGATGAGGGGTTCTGCTGTCAAGAGCCTGGTTCTTCGGGGAGCTGATTTGGAGAGCTTTGTTCTGGTGTTCTGATTTCCAGCCAAGCAGCCAGTAATTGGTGTACATGTGTGTGTAAGCCTGTGTGTGTGTGCAATGCCACATGTGTGTATCCGTAACCCGTTGTTTTATAAAAGAATAATGACCTGAACCCGACGGACGGTGCAAGTCGGTGACTTCACAAAGATGGCCCTCCCTCCCTCCACAGCAGAAGACAGCGAGGTCTTCCCCTCTGCAGCACAGCGCTCCCTCTCTTCCTCCACAGCAGAAGACAGCGAGGTCTTCCCCTCTGCAGCACAGCGCTCCCTCTCTTCCTCCACAGCAGAAGACAGCGAGGTCTTCCCCTCTGCAGCACAGCGCTCCCTCTCTTCCTCCACAGCAGAAGACAGCGAGGTCTTCCCCTCTGCAGCACAGCGCTCCCTCTCTTCCTCCACAGCAGAAGACAGCGAGGTCTTCCCCTCTGCAGCACAGCGCTCCCTCTCTTCCTCCACAGCAGAAGACAGCGAGGTCTTCCCCTCTGCAGCACAGCGCTCCCTCTCTTCCTCCACAGCAGAAGACAGCGAGGTCTTCCCCTCTGCAGCACAGCGCTCCCTCTCCTCCTCCACAGTCCAAGTGAAACACTGAGAGGCTCCCTTCCAGTGCCTCCAGTTTGGGGGTCTCCCCATCAGCCCCCCCTAGGTTAATATCACCAATCAATCTCCGTCACGCCGGCCTCATCGACTCCCCGTTGATAAAGCGCTGATAGTGCCACAGCCTGACAGATGATGTACAGCCCACTGTCTCCCAAAGCAGATTGGATTTTCAGGCTTGCTGATTTGGTGAGAGATTGAGTGTGACCCACACACACACACACACACACACACACACACACACACACACACACACACATACTCCACGCACACACTCATCCTCTGCTCCCCCAGTCGAGCTTTTAAAGGAGGCCTTGGGGATAGGCGGCGTCCTTTATTCTTGAAGCCCAGATTGGCTGTCACCCCATGAGGTAAAGCATCTATACATAGACAGGCACAATACACACACTAACACGCACGCACACGTCTTTGTCCTTGCACTGTCTTGCTGAGTGACAGCATCCTTGTCCCTGCATCTCTAATCAGCAGATTGATTTGTGATTTTCTTTCATTCTTCTGATTTCATCCCTCTATGCTCCCTGAGGCTTGTGGTACCTCACAGCACAATCATGGCTGGCCTAATCCAGCCATATCCAAACAATGGGGATGTTTGTGGGCCAATGCAAAGCATAGCAGCAGCTGCTGGCTCATGAGTCACCCAGCCCTCCATCCATCCCTCCATCCATCAGTCCATATATTGACTCATTTGTTTATCTGTCCTATCGCCCAAACCCAATTCCGGCCTACTCAGTAGATCTACAGTAGCCTATAGCTTTCCTTCCTTTCCTTTTCATTTATATGTTGACAACATACAGTTTCTAAGTCCCCACCTTTACCATCACAGGCCACCTTCAAGACAAACCCCAATCCACGTTCCACACGACCAGTGCCAATTGACAAACCAACAATGGTCATGTGATGTTTTTATGGAATCCTATACTGAGCCTTCCAAAAACAAAAACAACTGGATTTACTGAGATTTATCTCCTCTGCTTAGTCCATCCCTCTGAGTTACACCATTTGGGATTAACAATTTATTAAATCTTGTGTGAAACACGTCCATCATGATAATAATTCCAGGGATTCTATTCGAAGACAAATCAGTGATGCAAATGCTTTCCTTTCTACTTCAAAACTATTTATTCGGCATAGCCAAAATCCATAAAGATGATTGGACAGGGGAGTGCGTACATCAACATGCACTCTACCCAATCCTGTAAACCCAACTCTGTGATTGGTAAAGGTATGGCTTATTTGTTGTCACCAGTCAGAATGAAACTGTATGATGTCAACAGGACTGTTGTTAAACACCCTGATCTCACTGGATTCCCTGGTCCCTGAATAAAATGGATCAACATGTAACAGGAATGCTACTAGTCTGTAGACAGACCGTTTCCATCTCATAGTGTAACATGACACGAAAACTAAAATTAATGGTGAAAGCTTTATATTGCACCAGGATAGGCCGACTGGGATTGTGATCATTGTCACACCTTAAGTTTCACATCTATAAAGTGAGTTTGACATCATAGAGGCTTCCAAGGCATTGAACAGCAACATAATAAAGCACTGGGACAACAAATAACTAATGACTCATTTAATATAAAATAATTTTATTCAAACTCATTTGAAATTAGGAGCACTGTACAGGTCACAATATAATCCATCTTCATTTGAGTAAGAAAACAAGACACACTAGTGCTTCATAGTCCATAACAGCCAGAACTGCATTTCAGCATGGATCATCACGTCAAATTTAAAACACAGTATATTTGAGGATTATCTCATGTAACTCCATTCATACACTTGTTTTTCTGAGGTGCACTACCACTGATGAAAAAAGCAAAGATTTTGGGTACAGATATTAAAAATACATTTCCTAGAAATAACATTTCCTGTAATTCAACATCTTACTTTAGGCCTGGGATTATCCATTTTAGAACTGAAATAATCTATACAAGCACAAAAAGTAATTTCACATCCTGTAAACCTTCTTCAGCAAACATTCTTTATAATGGAATATGATATTTAATAATAACCTGGTCAGTGTCTTATGTGAATACATAATGACTTCCACATTATCCCAAAAAATATGTTTTTAACCAAAAGTGTTGACAAAAAGTAACTAAAAGAAATCGATTTAGTCTTTGGTAGCTATGCGGTTACTCTGCTAGCAAATTTACTGTGGACAAATCTTGGCGGCAGGGCTGTGTTCAAGACGGAACAACTTCTTGAGCTGCAGCTAAACACTGTACAAAGAAATAGCATAAGTGTCATGTTTAGAGACGCAAATGATGCTATACATAATACATTTCTATCTGAGGGCTCCATAAAGTTGTGCCTGTCTGAATGTCAGTCTGGGGAAGGAAGGTGGTTCTTGGTTACTTGTGTTTGAGCACCTGGCTAGAGTGGGTATGGACAGCTTCTACAAAGGCTCCCACACTCTCAGGGTCCATGTCTGGGTACAGGCCATGGCCCAGGTTAGCGATGTAGCCCCTGGTGCCAAAGCCTTCAACCATCTTCTTCACTATCTCTGATATACGCTCCTGTCCAGAGACAGAGAGAGGACGAGAGAGAGTGAGAAACAGAGCAAGCAAGATATAAAAAGGATGCAAATGAGCTTCCCCTCTAACCAGTCTCTTAACATGTTGTACATGAGTGTTGGATGAAGACAACATTGTGTTGGATAACAGTCACAAGTCTCACCTTAGAGGCATAGAGAGCACATGGGTCCATGTTACCCTGGAGACTGACCTTTCCTCCAGTTCGCTCCCTGAAAACACACACACAAACACGGTTGTTAACATGACGGTCAAACAACAGGGTACCAAGACAGAATATACAGTTGACTGTTGACCTAACACTGTTCCCTACAAATAAAGAGAGAGAAAATGACTCATGACATAACTAGCACGAAAGTGAGGGCTTTCCCCCTCACTTTCTACAGCCTGGAGTAATGATGAACACTATTCTATGAACAGGGGTCAGTAACCATCGATCCCCCATCTGATCTGCACACATGCTCTGGGTGAGACCCCAAAACCAATGACCGTCAGTTATGGTTAGCTTGACGGATTACTTTGGTGTGCGTGTGTTGTGTGTGTGTACCGTGCAGAGCGTGGGTCAATGGTCCAGTCCAGGCCGACCACATCATAGTGAGACTCAGAGAGGTCCTCCAGACCATAGTGGCCATCCTTTGCAAACACAATCTGGGACAGGGCAGAAGAGGAAAGGGGTCAGAGTCGGACTCCTACCAGCAGGAGAAACTAGCATGTAATATATTTGGTCCTTTCGCGCCATCTGTTGATGGAACATGGAATAACACTACGGTACTTTATGAAAGGCCTGTTGTTTTGTGTACGCGTGTGTGTGTTTGGGTACATCTCTGAATGTCTATGGATGTGGAAGACAGTGTTTGTCGGTGCACTGACCATGGGTATGTCCTGTCCAGTCTCCTTGAGTTGGTCCTTGACCTTGCGGGCGATGTCTCGGAGGTAGGGCAGGGAGAACTCCTTAAACTCTACTGGCCCCAGACAGCCTGCGTGGGACTCAAACACCTGGAGGGCCTGAGGACAGAGGGAGGGGGTCACGTGATATCAACAGGATAAATAACGGGCCCGTAACGCAGGCCTACATAGTATTGCATCCGTTGTGGCGCTTGTGTAGCAAAGCTCTCATATCTTTGAACTCACTGTCATTCTAAACTCATTCACCCAGGATGCATTGCATTACCTGCGCCCCCGCTGCCACCTGCCCCAGCAGGTACTTCACAATGACGTCGGTGAGCATGCGCAGCAGTTTGTGGCTGGCTTCCGGGTGGCGGTAGAGCCAACGCTTGGCCTTGGAGTGGGTGGTGGAGCCCCCGCCCTCGATCATGTAGGCCATCAAGGTCCACTAGAACAGGATGGGGTTTGGGGTGGGGGGTAGGGTTAGGTTTACTACTAACGGCAAAGAAGAGAGGGAGGCTAAGAGAGAGAGCAACATATGACAGAGCATGTGTAGTGTGTGCAGCTCGACGACAGAGCATGTGCAGCTCGACGTCAGAGCATGTGTAGTGCGTGCAGCTCGACGACAGAGCATGTGCAGCTCGACGTCAGAGCATGTGTAGTGCGTGCAGCTCGACGATAGAGCATGTGCAGCTCGACGTCAGAGCATGTGTAGTGCGTGCAGCTCGACGATAGAGCATGTGCAGCTCGATGTCAGAGCATGTGTAGTGCGTGCAGCTCGACGACAGAGCATGTGTAGTGCGTGCAGCTCGACGATAGAGCATGTGCAGCTCGATGTCAGAGCATGTGTAGTGCGTGCAGCTCGACGATAGAGCATGTGCAGCTCGACGTCAGAGCATGTGTAGTGCGTGCAGCTCGACGACAGAGCATGTGTAGCTCGACGTCAGAGCATGTGTAGTGCGTGCAGCTCGACGATAGAGCATGTGCAGCTCGACGTCAGAGCATGTGTAGTGCATGCAGCTCGACGACAGAGCATGTGCAGCGTGAGCGTAGCCGAGTCATCTCACCGGTGCTCCAGTGAACCCTATGAGGGGCACCTTGCCCTCTAGCCTGTGGCGTGTCAACGTGATGGCCTTGAAGACATAGCCCAGCGCGGTGTGGACGTCCACCTGGGGATTCAGGAGCTGCAGGTCCTCTGGCTCCTTCAGGGGTTCGGGGAACGTGGGACCCTTTCCTGGAAGCATCTGAACCTCCATGCCCAGAGCCTGGGGAGAGGAGGATGGAGGGGAGACATGGACAGAGAGAGACAGAAGTAGACAGGGGTGTAATTATGGAGTGATGAGGTGGGTTACTGGAGCACTTTCAGCGACACACAGACATCTTGTTGGAAAATGAAATGCCATAAAAACCTCACCTGTGGGATGACCAGAATGTCAGAGAAGATAATGGCTGCATCAAACGGGAATCTTCTTAGTGGCTGTGGAAGGAGTATGGGAGATGTTAGTGGTGTTTTCAAAGCAAACATGCGTTCTAGAGTGCGTTCTAGAGTGTTCCAGCGGTTAAGACTTTCAAGTGTTCTAGAAGTACATTGTTCTAAGTGTTCTTCACCTGGAGTGTGAGCTCACAGCAGGCCTCAGGTGACCGGCATGTCTCAAAGAAGTCCTTCCCTGCTCTGGCCTCCCGGAACTCTGGCCACACAGGAGGAACACACCATGTCAAATCCAGCAACACATTAAAACAATCACAAAGCATCATTCCAGAGATTAATGTGAGGAAAACGCCATAGTCAATGCTACAATGGCAAAATACGTTTTGACCATGGCGATTTTGGCGTAAGTTCCTTGCTCCAAAAGTTGCTTATCCCAATATATAATACATGTCCCCCCCACCACCCAGAAATCCACCTGGTAGGTAGCGTCCAGCCTGTCTCATGCACCACACAGGCACATGCTGGACCTCCTCTCCACGTGTCGCCCGCAGGAACGCATCGTTCTGCAGCTGGGGGAAGTCTGTAGGCCTGCAGAGGAGGCAGGTCACACAGGTTGTGTTCACTTGTGGCCTAAACCACAGTGAAGCTGGAGAATGTGTGAACTGACATTCAGACGGAACCAAAACGTGCACAAACAGATTTATGGAATAAATACTAAGATCTAGATTAGACTGATTGGTTACTGAATTAGTTGATTCATAGATGAATACATTAATTGCACTGTAGCCTTCATCATATGCATGATTCATACATACCACACATCATCTTCCAACTAACAATGGTTCCTCACAATGAGTCAGGCAATTCTAATCAGACAGAGCTGCTGTATCACTCTCGACACTCACAGGAGAGGGTCCGAGGAGGAAAGGTGATTTTACAAGATAAGTCTGCTCTGTTATCAGCCCCCAACAGAGAAATAACGGTTGTGCAAAGCTAATGTGTGTCCGCCGCGTTGTGTCGCCATCGTTGTACAACCAGATCAGGTACTATGCAATAAAAAAAAACCTGAGTCTTGACGTGCAATCCTTTCTAATCGACAATTAAATACAGAATCTTCCACAGGACAGTCCATCACTCGTATTGTTGTTGAAGTTGTCCCGTCTCACAATGACTTGACAACCAACTAGCTATAATATTACTAGCTCTACAGAGTTAGCTGGCTATCTGATTCGAAATACTATTGAACACAGTCGCATGCATTAAAGCGATGCATGAAACGTTTCGGGGGGAAAAACTGGTTGGGAGAAAACGGATAGAGGTAACTGACTTCGGATTAGTTTAAATTACGTTAGGTTACATACGTATTGAAAAGAAAAACGGAGCAAAACTGTTAATAGTTTTTTGGTCTGTCCACAACACAAACTGGTTGTTGCTAGAAATTACCTGGCTGCTAGCTAACAACCCAATGCAGTCATATGGCAGATATTATAAAACCTATCTACTGTACTGTGTATGCTACAAACGGTTGCGTTAGCTTGCTAACACATCTCGAAGGTTGAAATGGTTTCTAGCTTAATTGCAACATGTACAAAATAGATGATAGCTAAAAATGAAGTAGCTACTTACATTATTAGATCGTTCTTGCTCATGGTGAAGTTTATTACTGTAGACCGTGAGATGCTGTTTGCGTTGTCAGATACACCTTGCTGCTTTACGTTATAAAAGCTGTCAAATTCTGTCACGCCCCTGTGCTTACAGGGCGCGGCCATCTTGACCTAGTCATATGACCGATGCTGAACTAGTTATCGTCCTTTGAAGTTCCACAGGATTTCTTACCGCAAAGCGATTGGGGGATTGCAAGAAATGTTAAAATTCGGTTTCCAGGCCAAATGGTCTTAGCAAAAGTGTGCCAGTGCTGTTGTTAAGCAGTCAATCAAGATTTTTTTTTTCAATTGTTTTATTGACGAATCCGATAAATTATCATAAATCACATGCAATACACGAATAGTTATCATCACATCATCATCAAAATATATCATTGAGTAATGCTAGGCTGTATATAATGTCATAGATTATCTATGATGAGCCAATATTATCTATAACTATTTTAATCGTACTCTAGTCCTTCTTCTGATTTCCTTAGTATTGAGGCAGGTGGAAAGGCAATCATTTTTTTATATGCTACCAGCCTAAGAAAAAGCACAAGTACCTTGATTTGTCAAGCAAAATATAGGTAGACCAAAAACCTCAATACAAAATAAAAAAGATTAATACAAGGCACTAGTCAAATTTAAGAATGGATTAAAAAGATAAAGCAGTCAGAGAAATAAATAATTACAAGACTTTGCATGAGGAGTTGGGTAGGATACCTTTCAACAACAATATTGACTCATTCTACAATGTGCAATTTACAAGCAGGTGTATGCTTCAATATGAAGATTATTTAGTTCAGTCAGCTTGTTTGGCACCAAAGAAAAACAAGCAATGCCAGAATGGTACTGCATCGAGTGCTGTCAAAGTTTACAAACTCAAAAGCCAAGGTTGGAACTGTGTCTCTAGGGCTGCTGTTGGTACTGTCCCTCAGTGGCAGTATAGAAATCATCAAGGACACTCTGAATGTAGTCAAAAGTAGGCCGGTCTTCAGGCTTGGTCTTCCAGCAGGTGCTCATGATGTCATAGAGCTCGCTGGGGCAGTTTTCTGGGCGGGGCATCCGGTAACCACGCTGTACTGACGTCATGACCTCACCGTTACTCATACCTGAGGGGGGGGGGGGGGGGGGGACATGGAGCGACGTTAAGGAGGTGTATGGCGAGAGTAGGAGTGAACACGTGTATGTCTGTCAAAAGTCATCTGTCGTCACGACAACCAAGCTCAAGCCGTTGAGATTTGGGACTCTTAATGGGGTCTGACAGAGATGAGAAAAGACTGCCGTGTCTACCACTGAGGAAGGGAAACTGTTTGGTCAGCTCGTAGTTGACTAACCACTAGATGGCGGAAAAGATTCAGGTTCACTGAATGGTAATAGGCTTCTTCTTGGAAAAGGTTTTACACGATACAGTGATGACAAAACCAAGCTTGAATATATCCTATTTTGATCCTAGAATGAAACACGGCCCATTCTTTCTGTCTGTCTGTGTGGTGTTGCTTTTTCAGTTAAATCACCTGGGTATGGGATCTTCCCATAGGTCAGGATCTCATAGAGGAGGACTCCAAAAGACCACATATCAGATTTGATGGTGAAGGAGCCGTAGTTGATAGCCTCTGGTGCTGTCCACTTGATAGGAAACTTTGCTCCTGGAAGCAGAAAGTACACCAATGTTGAAAACCTGTCCTGATACAGTACCTCTGACCATAAACATTATTGTAGGACAAGCACAGACTGACCCTCTCTGGCTGTGTACTGGTCATCTTCTATGACCCTGGCCAGACCAAAGTCAGCAATCTTGCAGAGGAGGCTCTCTGACACCAGGACGTTGGCTGCTCTCAGGTCTCTGTGGATGTAGTTTTTCTTCTCTATGTAGGCCATGCCCTCCGCAATCTGCAACAGCAAACCAACAGCTCAGAACACAGCCCAGGTCAGGAATTAAATGTCACTGTAACTGCATGTTGGATAACATCGAACATTTATTTTAACAAAAGGTATTGAATGTGGTTGTCAGGGCCCTCTCAAGAACCAAATGTGTGCAATACCTCGGTTCCTGACTAGTAAAATGTGTTTATGTTCATCATCCTGGGAGAAAACTGGCATGTCTGGGATGGTCTTACAGAAAAATGAAACCATGCCAGAGCTGATTGCAACTGTGTATGAGAGCGTATATGTGGAAAATGACCATGTCTAAGACTACGGTTCCAGTTCCCTAAAAGCATCCTCTTTCTTTCTCACTCAGAGGATGTGGTACTGACATCTGTGTGTCTAAAGTTCTCACACAACTCAAATGTTAGTAGAGACGTACATCAAAGATAAGGGGTAGATCAATACATTCGAAAAAAGAAACAATTAGTTAATATATAATGTGCTGCATTAAACAACAGAGCTGGAGCTGTTGTGAAACCCAACCTAGAAGCATCATTTCCCTAATCAAACATTTCACCATTATCTAACTAGAAGATAATGTACGATTACTGTAATTGAAACTAGGACAGGAAACCTTTAACTAGTAACCCAATCAACTATTTATAGTTGGTATATCTGATATAATTAGTTTTTTTGTTTTGTTCACAGGTCCACAAGTTATGCATGGAAAATGGCTTGAGAATGTTCACTTTACTGTTCTTGAAATGGAAACTGAAATAAAATGGAATAAACATTTTTTTTGTTCTTGTTCCTCTTTTTTTGCTAACCAATGGAAAGAGTGACGCCATACACAAACTGCTTACTAAAGGGAAGATTCAGTTAAGCAATAGTTTTTGGTGTGAAATGCTGGCAACATACAGTACCTGTGCCGAGAAGTCAATGAGCTTAGGTAACTGGATCTTACACCCTGCCTCACTCTTCAGGAAGTCTAACAGGCTTCCTATAAAAACATAGAACATCAACTCAATTGAGGAATAAGTAATGCACTAAAACGGCAGCTATTGTTATACATGAATACAGTTTCTAACACAAACAGCAAAGTGTGTGTGACAAACATCTAAGAAAGCTTATGAAGAGATCTACGACCAACAACACTGTCTTGGTGTATGTACGTGTGTAAGTGGGTGAGTGTGTACTTGTTCTTCGTGTCTGCATGTGAGCATTTGAGCCCTTGTGCGCCTTGTGTCACCTACCGTTAGACATGAACTCAGTGATGATGTAAATGGGTGGTGTCTTGGTAACCACGGCGTAGAGACGGACCAGCCTCTCATGTTGCAGATTCTTCATCAGGTTAGCCTCCTCCATGAAGGCCTCCACTGACATGGTGCCAGGCTTCAGTGTCTTCACTGCCACCTTGGTCGAGTTGTTGTAGGAGGCTGGAACCGTGGCGGTACAAGTTAGATACAGAACTTAAGGCCTACGCTGAATGTCTTCTCATCAAATAACCGTCTGCCAATAACTGCCACAAAGTATTTTAGTTAGGCAGACCACACACAGTCGACTCTATTTTAAACATTAAATGTTACCGTGGTATCATTCTGGTCAGCGTACCTTTCAACAGTAGTTCACTGAAACATAATTTAATGGAACTCTTTAACGCTTTGTGCTCTTTCCCCACCAGTAACCTTGGCCAGTGTAGCATGGATTAGTTGAAGCAATACAACTGAGCAGTTAAATCGTTCCACTTCCGAAAATGTGTTTATAAGAGCTATTAGTAGACATGAGAAGCCACAAGCGAATGTTTATCTGGTGTTTAAGCTTCATTGAATTTTGAGAAAACACCAACTGTCAACTACAGTGATCTCAAGGGAACATTGTACTACTCAACTCAACTCAACGATCATGCTGCAGGCCAACTGTAGTTAATCTATGTGGCATTGTCACACAAGTGTATAAGGATAGTTTGATATTGAGATTCATATCCTGAATTGTATCCGACCGATTCAGGTTTTTCAGCATCTATGGGGTTGTACAAAACTTAAGGGCAGTGTTCTTCTTGAAACATAATTTCTTAATAGCAGCACCTTCAATAATATGCTTTAAAATATGAAAATATTTGGTAGTGTTATTTATACATTTAGCAGACACTCTTATCCAGAGCATTATACAGTGCCTTTGAAGAGCTGGGTGGCTAATGCCATTGACGAGCTAGGTGGGTAATGCTTTGTTGCCAGTGGGCACTTGCGTTCACCTCAGCCACAGTGAGACAGCAGAGGGAGTAATTGGACCGGATAAGAATCCATGATTCTTGACATATTTATATTGTAACTAAAAAGTGGACTTCAAATTTTGAACTTGCCGTCACCTCGCACTTAATAAAGAAAGGATGAGAACGAGTGAGACAGCAGTAAGGGGCTGGTGGGAGGAAACATGAGTGTGACTGAGTCAGGCCAAGCAGACTGGCCTGGCAAATGCTGGCTGGTGCCACGTTAACAGCTCAACGGAGGTGAGCTGGAGGAAGCAGCTGTGTCAGAAGGAGGCTGAGGGGCCCAGGGACATAGGAGGAGTGGCAGTTTTGTATATTTGCAAAGCCGACTACTTCCTGCTATTCAGTGTAGCTGGACGGGTTTGGCGGTGGGTAGATGAATAATAACAGAATCCAATGCAAATCTCATGTCTGACATACACACGCAAACTACAGTTTCTTTATCTCTTACTCTGACACACCCACACACATTTCCTCTCACAAGTACTTTGATAGCATCCACAGCTCTCACTGCTAGATCCCAGATCCTAATGACTCTGTACACCATGTGCAAACAATCATGATGACTATGAATCTCTCACTAGTACCTCACTTCATAACATGGCAGGTACATAATATTCGATACTAACCCAACCAGACTTCTCCAAACTGCCCTGCTCCCAGTTTCTTCATCATCTTGATGGATTCCTTGGAGATCTCCCACGCATCTTTGTCCCAAGGCTTTTGAGCCTTAGGCTTCTCACAGATCTTCTCCAGCTTCCGACACAGGCCGTCTGATTGTTCTGCAGAGGGCACACACGCATACACCTACTTGAGTTTCCTTTGGTTTTAAACATGGCACGTCTCAATGCATCAGAGCCCTGTCCTATTAGTATCCTCCACTGACAGGTGCATCCTGTGGAGAACTCACTGTGGTAATGTTTGATCATGGTGCCTATGTCGGTGAAGGTGATCTTGGGAGAGATGTAGTATCCTCCGTTGTCCAGGGTTCTGATCTTGTAATGTTTGATGGCTTCCATCCCCTTAGCATCCACATCTCTTAAGGACAATGAGTAACTTCCTGTTGAGGAGAAAGATAACCATGTATACTGTCTATGACAAGACCCGCCATCAATGGTGAAAGGTGCTTCAGGGCTAAGACAGAACTTGAGGCAAGACTATTCCCAGAAGAGGGAGATACATATAAACTAATCATTTTCTGTATTAAGGACACTGATGAGCACCTTTAGATGTTTCACTTTCTCGAACGAGGTAAGAGCCTGCTTTGTTTGCCGGTGCCAGCAGCTGTCTCTCTGCATCCTTTCTGGTTATCTCCTTGAAAAACCATCTGAATAAAGTAAACGTAAAGTAAAGTCCATTTAGCAAATCTCTTTGATACTTCGCTGAAACCGTTGAACCAAAACGTTCTAAATAATTCCATTGACTACACTCACTCCTCTGTCTCCATGCTGTCTGCCTTGGCGACGTAGTTGGAGGGGATGAAGCCTTCCTTCTTGGTGGTCAGAGATTTGGCTCTCCACCATTCCCCAAGTCTAAGGAAGACCACATCATTCAGGTCAATAGGGACTTTATACAATTACAATATATTCATGCCAACTCAGCCAAAGTCTGAAAAGGAGCCAGATAGAAGGATCAATAGAAGACCCTTTGGCCGCTGAAATGAATCCAACATGTATCAAGCTGCTCTATAATTATCAGCATGTATCTCGACACAAAATGGCGACCCAAAAAATGACTCTCTCCTACATGTGTAACACTGGAAACTTTGAGTAGAAACAAACTGCACACTTATAAGGTAGAGTGTTAGAAAGAACAGACACTTACTCTTCAAGAACCTTAAGTCTTTCACCCTTCTTGAATCCCAGATCATCAGGATGAATTGCCTCATATGGGTATATGGCAATAACTATCTTTTCGGAATCACCATGCTCTAATTGAAACAAAAAAAAAAATAATATGGTGAAATCAGAAAATAGTTGATAACATGTTGACCTGATTCAGGTCTATAATAGCCATGTTGACATATTTTTGCCTTTACATTGAGATAAACTATGAGTTAACATGGCTGTGTGTTATAAAATGTGATTAGTCACAAAACCATAAAAGATAAGATGGTTTAATATTCGCTTTATACGGTTTTATTAACTTGTCAACTGGAACTCTAAAAACAAATTCCTGATGAGGTACAAATTTATATATGAAAGTCATTACATACTCCTAAAGAAGCATTGTGGTAAAAACCACATCAAAAAGAAAATACACAGGACTGATTGGATAAAATCATTGATATACAGTACAATAATGAATCAAGGGATTATTAAGGACGTGTTTGAAGCCAAATCTCTGTATAGAATCATACCTTCCATTTTCTGGAACACCTGACCAGGTAGCAGACCAGAAGGAAGGGGGGTGTTCTGCATGTAGAAAGGGTTTAATATCAGCACACCACAAATATTTTCCACTCAACCACTGACTTCTATTTGAAATATTTCTAACTGAGTTGGGTAACTGGATTTGTAAAAGCCATGAGAATACAGGTCAAGTGCATTTTACAATACTAAACAGAAAACAAAAAGTAGATACAGTTGAGATGGCCCACAGAGATGCAATCGAGGGAAAGAGAAAAAGGCCGAGAAAAATATCACCCTTCTAACAACACAGTAACATTGGTTTCTTCTGGAAATATTTCCAGTTCTGCCTAATTAGCCAATACCTTGCTTCACACTTCCTCGTAGTCGGAGTCAGCCATGTCCAAGTCAGGGAAGGAACTAAGTCAGTTATTATGTAACATCTGTTTTCCCTGACTTTCTACTTACTAGACGTTGTCTACCGGAGGTGGGATCTCTCGAATAGACAGTTGGGTCAGTACGTACAGGCTGCTGGCTCTTCACCTCCAGGCCGCCTCCCCCATTGAGACCCGTGTTCAGTTTGGATTTCTTGCAACCCATGACGTCTGACAGGAGAGACAGAAACACACAGGGGGTGAAATTTGGGATATTCCCCATACACCAAGGTTTGGCAGTCAATACACCAGTGCAGGACCATGATGCTGTGAGGTAGATGGACCAGTGAAATCAATGTGAGAGTATTAACAAGAGTTAAGATTGTGTGAAAATAACACGCTTACAAACTGTGCTTTCACTCCTGCTAACTTCCTGTTGGTCTCTCTGAGGTCTGGGGGCTAGCCTTGCAACTTCCTGTGTCTCATCAGGTTTGCATAGCTGTTCTATAACACAATAGTCAAATCCAGATAGTGCTTGATTGAGTCACCCTGGGGTTCCACCAGATGGACAGGATGGGCACAATTACATCCATTCTGCAAGGGTGTTCTCTTAAATTCCCCACTCAAATGTTGTGCACTTACATAGGGGCCCACACTTCATATATAATTTTGGTCAGGATTGACCAGTATGAGAAAAAAAACTGAAACAATGAGTGACATACAAAGCAAAAGAAGGGTAAGGGTGTGAAGGTAAGGGGAGAGACTTACAGTAAAGAGTGAATTCATTTACAAATTTCCCCCCACTCCCATGTGTCTATCACCATCTTCACAGAATAATACAAAATAAATTTATTAAAATACATAAAAATGTTCTAATCATGAAATGTGTTATCAGTGCCTAGAGGAAACTTTTAGTGTTTCCTCATACCTTAGACCCTGAGAGAATGTTTAACAGCCTTGGAGCTACTGGCCAAATTAAATATACTCTAACAGCTTGAATATTTACTTCCTTGTGATACTATTTTGGTTGTAGGACAGAGGCAGGAGCAAGGAAATACACTACAACATCATGGAGCAATGTCATGACAGCATACAGTTGGAAAATCCTGAATTCTTTTGGATTGCGTTATTTTGTATTCTAATCATTGGTTCCACTTGGAGGACCAACTGTGTTTCTGAAAAGATGCATCCGGCCATCAAAAAAATACCTCGGCCTGAATGGTTTCTCAACTAATGTAACTTTTCCGTTACATGAATGGCTCTCTTTCTGACACCATAGTTTGAGAACTGAACGAACAACTTCACTGCGTTGTAAAGATGTGACCTTATTTTTAGACAGCAGGAAACCCCTTGTTTGGCTCTGGACAGATCAGACCGACACAGAAAAGCTGTCTAAGACTGAGAGGCACACTTCCTCATTCAGCCTGCAATGACTTGACCAAAGCTCAAAAGCCCGATGACAGACGACGTGGTTTTCTCTTATCCTTACCTGTAGGTAAATCTAAAGTTAGATCATTGTATTTTTAATTATAGACTATTAAATATATTAGAACGTAAGCAGTCTCACAAACTCCCATTACTACGAGCCCCTTGGCTCCAAATGAAAACTGTGTTCAGTGTGTTGGTGTTTGTGCTCATGGACGAGCAGCGCACACTCCCATGTGTCTATCACCATATGCACAGAATAATGCAACAAAAGAAAACACTGTAGCGTTGCGCTGGAGACGCTGGTAGGATACTGCCCGTTTGTTTAAGCAAGTGGGTTTGAAGACCCTCACCAACTCCCCACCTAACTCACTATCATTGCAAGTTAAATTAACTCCCAGGACGCACATCTATTTTACCGTTATTGCGATATTAAGAGCCACAGCAACATATTTCCTATTTCTAAATCAAATTAAGTCAAAATTATGACAAATAATTGCTTACAAATACAGGCAACATCTTAGTGGCAATAAAACATTTTTTTTTACCTGTCCTGTGAAGTATAGAGGTTATCCAACTTTATAGCTTCTTTGATCTGTCAACCTTCGTTCGTCTGTCTTCATTAGAAAGAAAGAGCAAGGATATGGACTGACAGCGACGGTCCTTCCATTCTACTGCCCGAATGAGGAACTTCTGACAGGAGTTCGTAGGGACTTTTTTGAAGGGCAACTTCCTGGTACAACTGCCCACTAATTTGCATAATGTTTTAGGCTGAACACAGTTGGCCTATGATATACAGTAGGTGATGGATGAAAGTGAACTTCAAATCTGGGAGAATTGTTTATGACAGTTAGCTTGAGTAAATTTGTCTGTTCTGTTAGCTTTCAAAAACGGTTGCCTATGATGTCGGCTGGTTTTTGTATGGTTCATATAATCAGTAAAATGTAAATGTAGATTTCGAATGCGTATTTTTATAATCAAATGTACTTTCTTAGTTTAAATAAAACTAATTTAGTCGGATCAAAATGAGAAAATAAAATATCTACAACAGCCAAACCACTATGAATGTGCAGTAGACCAACTTGTGATGAAATTGAGTTTATTGTCCAGTCCTGTATTGATACAAATAAAATCACATAGCGCCACTTCGTGGATGGTGAAAAACAGTACATGTCAGAGTAGATTATTAAGATTTAACAGTCTCTCATGCTATAATATTAATCAGCATGAAACAAAACAGGTAGCCCTAACTACTCTACACTATGGGAAATCGGACAAACACTTTGATAAAGCATGCACTCTTTCAATTGAATAACAGGCGTGTTAAATGTTGATGTAGCTTATTTTCGTACACAGAAATAGCTGCAAACAGTGACTATGTTCATTGATATAATGAGACAACGGTCTCACAAATGAATCTGAAGGCATGCACACCGTTTTCCCTATCCATTATTATAATAAAAATGTTGTCTTTAATGACAAAACACAGCAATTCGTTCCACAATCATTAAAATATTATTTTTTCACACAAATCATTGGTTGCTACAGCTGTGCTCAACATCTAAAGTGACTTCTCCAAACAAGGCATCCGACAAGTAAGTGAACAGTGCAGCAGTTTCACTGAATAAGAGACACAGCATGATTCAAATGATTTTACAAAACCACACTTTTATACTGTAAACAATATTTTTATATGAGCCTACTGTGAATAGGCAGTGCTGCTATAAAAAAAGAATATTACTGTTATGTCCTGTAGTGTTAGTCTGAACAAAAACACTAAACATTGTAATAGTGTGTATATATTCTTGCTGTAAAAAGACAAGCTACATTATGATTACTCCTGTCCTCTCAGTCTCTACAACAACATGTATACACTATCCTAGTACCTGTCACTCGGAAGACTTTTGGAAAAGCAGTCAAAGAGCCTCAACACCCCATTAGAATCCATAGCATTTCCTTGCATCTTTGGATGCTATAAATAATTATTCCAATGACTACTGACCTGTTGTGCTATTACCCTTCAACCTTTATTGAGCCAGGTTAGTCCCATTGAGATTATATTGTCAGTCTGACACCTGTCCCTCATCCATTGTTGAAGACAGTGACAGTGATGTGATCTGTTGTCTCTATGTTAAAAATGGGTCACACCTCCATCCATAAGTCCAGCAAACCACCTCTGCTCCTCCGTAGGTTCCGGTTGTCCCAGCAACCAACTGAACACCCCATAATAATAAACTGGATGTGGTGTCCTGTAGAGGGTGTTTAACAGTGATGGGTGTGTGAGGCCAATGTAGTCTACCCTCAGATAACTCTCACATCCTTCATGACTGCCTTATGTCAGTATGCACTGGGTCAGGGACAATTACAGTAGTCTTCAGGTCTCAGGTAAGGTAGTCACCGAACCACCTCTGTTAGAGGCCGGGTCAGGGCCGAGGGTTAGCTGTTTCCCCTGCCCTCCTGCTCCATCTGTGGATGGCCCACTCTGGAGGAGCCCTGCATATCCTCCATGTCATCTCCTTCTAGAACAGGAGAGATATAAACATAAGAGAAAATATTCTTAGCATTATCGCAGATAGTAATGCTAGTAGATTTTTTGTGTGTAACTCCTCCAGTGTCACACAAAAGTGTACACTCACAGACACACACACAAACGCACGCTTCTCGAGTCTCAAAACCCATTGAAAAGGTTGTTGAATCACACTGGATTTAATCTCACCTGGTTTAATGAGAGATTTAGTTAAGAGACACCTCCAGTCATACCAAGGAGCTCCACAGGGAGGGGGGGGGGGTTCCTAGTTCACTCACCAGGGGAGTTGATGTTGAGCTGAGACAGGCTCAGGGGCAGCTCTCTGGACTCTGGGTTAGTGGGACTCTGCAGGATGTCGTGCAAGGCGTTCCTCCTCCCAGTTCTACCTGAAGCTATGAAGTCTGCGTACGTGGCCTCCACCTCAGTCATTGCTGCACCTAACACATGTTCACAGAGCAACTCTTGACAGAAAGGAGGGGAGGAGGGCTGTTATTTAATGCAGCGGAGACTGAGTTTCAGTCAACAGGCAATATTCACTTGACCATCTCTCTCTCTCACTCTTTCTTTCTCTCTCTCTCTCTCTCTCTCTCTCTCTCTGTTAGTTGTGTCTATTGACATAACTGTATACATCAACACAACTATTTGAGTAAAACAGCATGGGCTATGCAGTAATACAGAGCAGTCATTGGGAAGCTATATTAATTAGCATTACAGACTATGATTGTTTAAACTGAGTAGGTTCACAGTAAATAGAGGTGAAGTACATAATTGCCTATGGCCTATTGTTCTCTCAACCCCATGGACGTTAAAGAACTGCAGCAACGATCAGATATTGTGCATGCAGAGGTCCAGCTTCTTACAGAAGATGTATTATTTGAATAACGCCACCAACGCGCGATTCTTCAAAACTGTACATGTACAGTAGCTACAGAAGCTTACCTTCAATAAGCGTTTATTCCCGTTACTGTGAAATCCGTATTACATCTCCGAAGGAGTAACACAAAATTCGAACGCAAAGGGCCTACAACCAACGGGATAATATGCGATTATGCAATCCAGGGGAAATTAATGCTATTTTGTTTGTTCGATCTGCTTACTGTACCCAAAACGCCTTCTGCAGCTGATACCAAAACAAATATCCATATCTGTAACGATACGCACATCATACAGCGGCTACGGTGATTTAAAGCCCCAGTTTATTGTCCATCCCATCATTTGATAGACAAGGTTTCCTCAGTTTCGGCCAATGAACAGAAACCAAATTCACATCCGCACTGTCATTGGACGCATGAGGGGTTGAGATTAGGTTGACGGCATATTGCCATATTGGAAAGATCCATTTTAAACAAATAGTATTTAGGCTTCATCCATATACACAGCTATTTGTTAGCTTAGTCTGTACACTATTTAGTTTTCAGTGTCAAGTTGTACTCAGTATTACCATTCTAATCTAGTATATGCCAACACAATTTTAATAATCAGACTGAGAACGAGAATTTGTACGGTGTAAGTAATATACATTAATTCTACTTTAAATACAAATGTGTGGTTGCCTAAAATTCAAATAAATTATTGAAACTGGAATTATTTGACAGAAGGTGGTAAGGATGAGGTCATTCAATTATTCGTGGCGTGTTTGTTGTTTTGTGTCCACAAGATGGCGCTAATGTGACACCAAGTAGAAGACCAAACCAACCCCAAACTCTATCATTAAAACCAAGAGGACATCCTCGTGATCGACTTTGACGTTTGACTTCTTAGGTAAGGTTATGCATTCTCAAATGTGTGGTTTCAAACAACTTCAGATTCAACAATCATATTTAATTGATCTAGTTAAGATGTGTATAGAGACTATGTAAATATGGGACACAAGAGTATGTCCTCTTGGTACATTTACATTACGTCACTTAGCAGATGCTCTTATCCAGAGCGACTTAAAGTAAGTACAGGGACATTCCCCCGAGGCAAGTAGGGTGAAGTGCCTTTCCCAAAGACACAATGTCATTTGCACGGCTGGGAATCGAACCTGCAACCTTCTGATTGATAGTCCGATTCCCTAACCGCTCAGCCATCTGACCCCCATCTGGTAACTATATGCATGTAGCTCCTGGGGTGTTGGAGGTTGTGGTGTGAGGGGGATGTGTCAGCATGGCATGGGGTCTAAATCCTTGTCTTTTTAGCCTCTAATCTACTCTTCAAGGTCATGAGTATGTAAGCTTTCAACACCCTCAGACAGAGAAAGAGAACCACGAGAGGGTTGGAAAGGGGAAGCTGGACAGAGTACGAGAGAGAGACAGAGGGGAAAAGAGAGGGTGAGGAAGGGTGATCATGAGAAAGATAAAGCGAGAGTGAGATAGGGTGAGAGAGCGAGAGAGCATGAGAGAAAGAGTGAGAGACAGCACATTGATCCAGAACGGAAGCACTCTGACTAAGACCTGTGTTGCTTTCTCTGTAGGGAGGCCTCAATGCCAGGGAGACCGCCTGCTCAGCTGGGGATTACATTGTGTGTGTGTGTGTGTGTGTGTGTGTGTGGGGGGGGGGGGGGGGGGGTGCTTGTGTGTGTGTGCTTGTATGTGTGCACTCTCGTCTGAAATGACATCACCCGAGCAGTGGTTGCTATTGCTATTGTGGATGTTGGTTCACCATGATAATCCACTCTGGCTTGGTGAGAATAGCAATTGTCTTGAGACAGACCCATCCACATCAATATTTGGATTGCCACATGATTACAGTTCATAGGTCGTCTCTTGGTAACATCGGAATATTTCATATTTATGGCATGTATCTACCACACTTATTCATACGCCAGCATTACACTGCTAGCTACCATTATGTATATGGTGACTACATATATCATTGGAGAACAGTCAGGCTCTGGTCTCAGGAGTGGTGGTGCGCCTATGGCATAATACCAGGGGGAGATGAGGTCAGAGAAGGATCAGGTGTGCCCTCCTCTGGGTCTGTGACTGTGCCCTGGTCCCCCTCCCCCCCTCCCCCAGGGGCCACACTCACACATGGGCTGCAGTCATGACCACCTCTCTCGGATGAACCAGTCCTCAGGGGGACATAACTGGATCATCTTAACCTTCCACTGACACTGACTTAGTATCCTTAAGAGGGAGCATAAGAGCAGTGCCAAGCAGCAGCAGTATTTAGCAATGACACTATATAGTTGATGATGTTAGGCATGCTTCATTAGCACAGTGGTTGTGTATGTTTGTTAGGATCTAGGTTTTCTGTGTCCCAGTTTTCATGCTGAGCTTTTCTTTTCCCTAGATACTTTATCTGTCCTTCTTGTCTTGTTTAGTGACGGGTTGCTCCTCATGTTCGTACATCACCAGTAGGTGTCGCTGTGTTGAAGTGGTACCCACGACTCCGCACATCATTGACAGGCGATGGGGGATGTGGTAGACCTGGGAGGATTGAAGAGAGCAAGCGCCGCTGCCTTCTCCGCTGCTCACCGCAGTGTACGGTCTCTCCTACCATTCGCATAGCCTATCTAGCGGTCTTACTCGGCCATTCAGTGGATGCTGCCCTTTCCGCCAACACAGACGTCGAGCGTAAGGTGTGTTTTGCGGACTATTCGCAAGGAATGCTTCTTTACCGATTATATATGGTTTGAAAATTGGACAACAACCGAGGGGAGTCGAGAAGAGCGCGGTTCCCCGGGATATTTTACAGTAAGCGCAATGTCATTCTAGTAGCTTTTTCCAGCTGTCATTCTCTCATATCGCACAGTTACAATAAATTATGCACTTGACAGTACTCTCTGGTAGGGTTGAGGGACATATTTGTCTTGCAATCACTTTGGTTTCCTCTATTTATTTTGTTATTTCTGCCAGATGTTTTTCCAGCGCCAGGAAGTGTGTGTGGCTTTATTGTGCGCTATAGGCTTGCATTGATTGTGAACTGAAAATGGAATCCATTAGAGCTCCAATTTGCCATCCAAGGCGGGGGATGCAAAAAAACGTATTACTTTCCCATTGACCTCAATTTCAACGATATTTATAAGATTACATTGGTCGTCGGTGGATTGCAGTTAAATCTATTGTCTGCCATCCAAATGCGATGACAATAGATGGAGCGATTAAACGTTTCGTTTAATTCATAGCTGATGATTGCCAATGAATAAGCACATCTCAATTCGTTTGTGGCCTACAGGTTACTCATTAGTGGACTGTGATTTTAATGTTGATATTATTTATGTAGAGCAGCCATATCTAGGCTCAAATAAATTAGCCTACGTTATGGATACTGCATAAAATTCCCCTAATTTCTTTTTTTCCCCTTTTTATTTCGTGTGATGCCCCGTATAAGGTCGTGTTTTGACTGCAATGCCACATGAATATTACAAGAGGAATCATCCTGATCATGCCTAATTGTGCGAGTTTTGCTTTCTGACCCGGTAGAAATTAGATCGGATCCAACCTACTGAATTGTGTCTATAATTAGGGGAGAAATGTGATCCCAGCCTAGTTTGCATGTCAACGCTGTGTCTAAATGCAAAAGCTTCTCCAGGTGATTCCTTGTGCTCTCGCAATTATTAGGTAGCCTATTCTGATCATTTCAAGATGGAGTAGAAGAATTGAGTGTTAAAAAAAGAAAAAAGTCTACAAGTGTGTCACACAACATTCTCCCATGTCAGCTTTACAGTCTAATGTGTTTCAGCCTTGTGAACCTCAATAAATAATATTAACTTTAATATGAAACTAATACGCCTGTTTGTAGACCTTAGGCATGACCTGAATAGCCCATATAATTTTTTGTTCATACAGGGTCATGTATTTCCAGTGATAGATGGAGGTAGATACATAAAGTATTGAGTAGCTTTACTACTAAAAGAACAATGCTCGCGTGACTAGTTGCTCAGTGTATGGACTTGGCCTCACCTGGCAAACAACCCAGCCCTACCCTAAAAACTCTTGTTTTCGAACCCCCGTCTTATGCTCCTTAGAACAGTTCCAACGAGGCTGTTATCAAAGGGAATTGTTTGTAGCTCTGTCCTGATAAACTGGGTTGATAAGCCAGTCGTTGCATGTCGGGCGGGAACGAGATGGTGTTCAGCGGCTAGTCTTTCAGCAGGTCGCTGTATTCCAATCATCCAGGCGACTGATTGGTATCAATGCCCGGCCGGCGTGTCTCGTCTCAGCCCCTTTTCAGCCCCGCTAACAGGCGAGATGGAAGATAATGGACGGGGTCCCGGTCATCAATCGCACACAGGCTACACATGCAGGAAGCATCAAACCAAATCTAACATTTCACAGCAGAATTTTCATGAATTATTCAATTGTACAATTGTTCAATTTGAAAAATGATTCTGGACAGAATGTACGGTACCGCCGTGCATTCTTTGTTTTGGAAAAATAGTTTTTTCACCTTGTTAAACAAAAGTTTATACATCTTGAATTCTGCCCAAATTCTTAAATTGGTTTAACGGTGTCTTTCGGTGTTGTGCTATAGCCACTCTCTATCGCACTCACGTAATCAATCAATCTATGTCAAGCTTGTTGCCAAATTACTTATCTCTCTGTTTGTGTCAGTTGGAGTAGTTTAAGCTTAATGAATGTGACCGAGTTTATTACAGCTAGTTTGTTACAGCTAACGACTCAAGCAGATGTGTTGATGATGGTAAGTAGAGTTCAGAGCACAATTTACTATTTGTCCGACCTTATGTATAGTTAAGTCGAATCATACGCTTGGGGGAGATCTTGTTGTTTAAAACCCTAATAGGAACATACCATTCTCATCTGTTTTGGTCTTTTTGGTGTCACCTCTGTCAATGTCTACTTGACGTGTTAGAGTTCAAATGTATCTGTGTTTGCGATGCTCCATAGGTGAGGGCAGGGCTGTCTCTGTCCCTCCCTGTTAGGAAGTGCTGTCTGGGGCTGTGGAGTCCAGCTATTGTTGGGACCTAAAGCCTCTCTTTTCATCCCTGGTCCTCTCCTCGGGCCACTGAGGCACACGCTAATCCCTCCTCTGCATGTTGACGCTTATTTGACCCGATGACGAAGGTGATATGATCTGGACCCAAACCTGGAATGCCTTGTCAGTGCTGCTGTAGTTTCTCTGATACAAGTAGGGGATAAAGATGTAGACATCATGCATTTGATAGTCATTAAACATGTGTTGTTATTGTACAACGTAATCCCTTTATACAAAATGAAAGTGTTGTTCACCATTCACCCGGGATGTGTGAGATACAGATTTGATCTTTGAGAAGATTTTAGAAAGCAAACACATGGCAGTCTCTGGGGAAGCAGAGCAGTAGTGGGAGAACAGAGAAGTCGGGAGTTCCCCACAGCTGGGCGTCCACGGAGCGCAGTGAAGGCTGGTCAGGGGATGGATCCAGAAACCGCCTTGTCAAACCATATTAGCGATTGACAAGCCGTGAGTTAGCCTTTGAGACCGCTTTTTCTCAGGGGTTGACATTGATGGGGGGTGGGCAGTGAGGACTTTGGGGCTCTATTTTGAAATCCAACCTGTAGAAATCCTGGGAAATACGTTGAGTGTTTCCAATGCAATCTGGATAAATAGGCCCAGGCTCATTTCTTCAGTGAGATAGTCCTTACTGAAATAAGATACTAAAAGCAGGCTAGGTCTATCCTGGTCCACAGTTCAAAATGGATCTGAAGATAGGATTCGGATCTTGTGTCTTGTCAACACATTAGTTCAGATGAATAGGAGGGGGAGGAGGGGATCCCTCACTGAATTGCTCCTCCCAAGGTTTCTTCCATTTTTTCTCCTCTAGTGAGCTTTTCTGGGAGTTTTTCCTTGTCTTCCTTGAGGGTTTAGGTTGGTTGAGGGGCATTTCTATGGGCGTATGTGAAGCCCTCTGTGACATGCTTGCATGTAAAAAGGGCTATATAAATACATTTAGATTTGAATAACATGGTCTGGCATGGTCACAGGTAACCAAGGTAGCTCCCATGGGCCCCAGTGGTCATCTGCAGGACATCAAGACTCATCCCACAATGTTCCGGAGTTGCATACTCAGTATGCATATCACCACTGGTCAGAGTTGAGTCCTGCCGTGCTCAATGAACACTTCTACCCGTGATGATAAAACACACTGACACATGAAATATGAGAGACAGCAGTGTTCCTTGCCTCTATTTATAAAGAGACAGTGGGATCGCGCAGTAAACACGCTACAGGGCATGCTTGTCATTTCTTTTGTCATCTGTTTAGATAAAAGAGCAAATAAATGTACAGGAACACCTATCGGTCCAGCCGTCACATATGAAATATGGTTAAAGTGTATGTCTGTGTGTATTGTGTTTCCTTTCATGCATGAATTCATATCACTCTGTGTGTGTGTGTGTTCATCTTAACACAATTAACCTTAGATAGTGGCCCCAGTATTTCTCACTGTTACATTGCCTTATAATATTCATTTAGCAGATACTTTCATCCAAACCAATGTACAAATAGTGCATGAAGTACAGCAGAAGACCAAGAAACAGAAGTGCATAGTTCTATAGTAGTTTGGTGATCAGAGTGATAGAACGTCCTGTATTGACTGGCCACATCAGATCTGTTCCCAAAGCTATTCCCTACTACACACTGTATTCACTGATTCACTCGTAAAAACAGTCATTCACTCATGAATATTTTTTCATTTTCACTCTCATGTTTCTGTGAGCTATGTTTTATTTCCATTGTATGCTGTGTTCAGGGGCTGTCAGAAGCCATACCTGCTGGGTCTTTGATGCCTCCTACCACAGAGAATTCCCCAGTGATGTCATTCCTTCTTGGAGCCTTCAAAGTCAAGTTGATGTATAATGCATGTTCTGAACATACCCACACTGCTGCCATGAAACATCACATTCCCGTAGAACACCTGTGATTGTGGCAATATGACCTTCTCTATCTTCTTCTGTGACAACAGTCTGCTACTTTCTGCTTCCACTGTAATCAGTGAGTCCTGTCTCTCTGTTGCACTGTTACCAGGGGGTGATGGGGGTCCTTCACAGATTGTCTGACTCCATCGGGGTTGTAGTGAAGGGTGGTGGCGCGTTTTTCTAGTCTATTTATGTTGTGTCGGTCATGACTACGTTTCGTAAGCTCTTTCATCACTATTCTGGTGAAGTCATTTTGTGCATTCCTGTGCACACCGTAGATCTGTATGAGGATGCATAATTCATCATGTTGATCGTATTTATAGATGCTGTTTACAGCATCAAATGATACAAAGCAAAACAATGCTGGATCCAAGGCTAGGAGAGACTCAAATTAATGATATGATTATCTTCAAAGCAGATCTTTAGTTGTCTACGGTGATGGCACATATGCACGTTTCACAGCGAAACACACACAACGATGTCTGCCTACTGCACTCACAGTACAACTGACAGAGAGAGCAGAAAGCTAACGATGATGCAAACATCATTAAAACTTTTGGAGACGGTTTACAGTAACCCTAGGGGATTCATTTAGTGGATGCTCTTGTTTTTGACATTTGTTTATCTCTTCAAACATATCATATTTAACATCAATAACAACCGCTTGGTTTAATGAAAAGTTGTGTGTGAAAAGTACTCCCAGAGTAAAAGAATGAAGGATTTTCACGAGTACTGTCGTGTAACTGCATGTCGATTATATTCCAGAGTGATGACACATTAAACAGTAGTAACAGTGTAAGCCTACAAGGCAAGGGCCCAGTGTGACTTTGGCCAACGGAGATGATCTGTTTTGTGTGCATCTAGTGAAAAAGACAGGGGTCTGTTGGTGGTTGAAGGTCAGTTGATTCAGTAGGGGACAGGCACAGACCAGATCATGGTTGGCATGCATGTGTGTGTGTGTGTGTGGATGTGTGTGTGTGTGGATGTGTGTGTGTCTGCTCTGTATGCTACAGGGAAAGAGTAAGGTGGTGGGTTGCCATGTTCCCCATCCCCCACCCCCACTCTGCCCTGAGGTCCTCCCCCATCCCTGCCGTCGTTGTTTCATCATCTGACCAGCAGGGGTCATCCATGGCAACCACACTCCAGCCAATCAATGAAGGCCCATGACCAAACCATCTCCAAGTTTGTGGGACATGTTCTCCTGTGTAGGACTGTAGCTAAGCCAGTAAGACCACCACTGACCCATGCACATGCCTCTCTAGAGACTTTACATCCAAATCTTGTGCTGGTCTGTCCTCCTGCTTTCTGACGAAGGCCAACCAATTTTAACCTGCAACTTGGTGGCAACTTGTAAAAATTGCCCCAAGATAATCATCTAGAACAGATTACTTCTACACTAGCGACCAGGAAGATATCACTGTGTATCTGGCAAGAATGTAATGTACTCGTAAACTGTTCCAATAAAAGGCATTTATTCCAGAGGGATCAATATGGATTAAACTGTCTAGATCCCTATTTCTAGTGAGATATCCAACCCAGGCAGTGTGATTACTGTTGATGGGATCTTGTCGTAGCAGTGTTGACGTGCTGTTGTAAATGTCAGCAGCTGGCTCTATCTGAGGTAAATTCTGTCTCTGTAGGGCATGTAGGCTGTAGGGATGCAGAGAGGGAGATTCACACACACACACACACACACACACACACACACACACATATATATAAACTCCTAGCAGTAGTATGATGCCTTCAGGCTGAGTGAAAACCAAGGCGAACAGCTCCACAGCTAAACAAACACACACACACACAGGGCCATTAAGCTCTGGACTGCTTGAATCTCCACATAGCCCAGGGTTGAGTTATGCATGAGCAGGCAGTGGTCACGCTGAACCTGCTCTCTCTGGTGTGGAAGAGCGGGCCAAGCTGTGACAGCCTCCCTGCACAGCCTCCCAGCACAGCCTCCCTGCACAGCCTCCCAGCACAGCCTCCCAGCACAGCCTCCCAGCACAGCCTCCCTGCACAGCCTCCCAGCACAGCCTCCCAGCACAGCCTCCCAGCACAGCCTCCCTGCACAGCCTCCCAGCACAGCCTCACCACCGCTGTCCCCTTCTCCCTGTCTTCTCGTGAGCCTCCTGTCCACCCTCCCCCTCCTCCCTCAGTTTCCCTGTCCTTTTTTAGAGCTACCTCTCAGCCTCTCCTTCCCCCTCATGTTCTCTACCATAAACATCTTTTTCACATCTTCCCTCCTCCAGTCTCCCTGTCTCTCCTCACCTTCCTCACCCCACCTTCCCCCTCGCTGCTGAAAACCTCTAGCTCAATTTCCTGTATTATTTATTCCAAGGAGCAGAATTGCTTGCTATATGCATAGTCAGTTGGCAATGCATCGTCACGTTTGGTACGTAATGGATGCACGTGAAATAAGGGAATCAACACTTGTGTCGGATGTGGAAGCCCAGACACTCTCCAAACTAATCATCCCAGAATTTGTAACTGAAAATGTTCATAAGCAGAGGAGGCTTGTTTTAATTACACATACACACCCACACACACACACACACACAACCCACACACAAACACACCCACACTAATTACACTTGATCATCTCTGTCATGCTCTGCCTTCCTCAGGGACCAGTAGTGTTGCAAGAGTATAATTGCCTGCAGCTTCCCTAACTTTATCTGGCGGGGCAATATGATGCCCTGCAACGAGTGTAGCAGCACGCCAATAAACCTACAGTAAGCATCACCGCCATACTAAACTAGGGTTCGTTTTTGCACATTGAAGGTATTAGAACAATGAAACAGCCTCGCATCTGAGGTTGTTGGTGTCATTGTTTCACACAAATTTCAGGAAGCATCACTATCAAAAAGTAGATGAAGCCTACTAGAATGCCATACAATGCATTCCTGGAACACATCGTAATATGAAAATACAGGTAGAGACCCAGTGCCAGTCCAGAAGCAATCCCAAATCCAATCTGTGGTCAGACCTCCTACCATGGTAATCACACACCGAGTACACAGCCCATCATCACACCACACGCTGAAACGGATGTTGCTTACTGCAGCTCATGTCAATGAAACATTTTGGGTTCATTATTTGAATACCCAGATCCCAAAGGCCTATCCGTGTTGATGGTTCAAGCGCCGGGGTGAGAGTCATGCAGCCGACAGATGCCTTGTGATGAGAGGCTGTGAGAGGGAAAGGTTAACAGGTTGTCAGGCAAGGCTATTCACAGCTGATGTTCATCCTTCTTTTCTGCCGCAGCCACATCCTCACCCTCACCTGACTTGTCAGAGATGGAAGGAGAAAGAGAGTTGTCTGTGTCTGAAATGAAGAGTTATTCTCTGATCTGTTCATGACAATATTGCTTCACCACATTCATTAGTCTTCACTAATATGTTTTGTTGTCCTGAATTGCTTTTATGCTAATACCTTGTGTATCTGTGGAAAGGAATGATGTTGGACTCTGGACCAGAATAGACCTAGCCTGCATTCAGCATCTTATTTCAGTAAGGACTATCTCACTAAAGAAATGAGCCTGGGCCAGACAAGCCAGTCTCTCATCATCTCAAGTATTTATCCATGGTTGATGAACTTGAATTCCATCATGTAAACGATGGGCTATTGGCCAAAGAAATCTAACCCCACTCACCCTACACTCCACATTGCATTGGAAACACTCAAAGTATTTACCCGGATTTCTTTTAAATTTTTGATCGAGGTCTGATCAGACTCTCAAGAGCTGAACTAAGGTGCTTGTAGAGCCCAGTGTGAATAACATGCACTTCCACTTGTTAGACACACAGTCATAGAACGAACATGTCAGTCATATCACAGTTCATCACCCGCACTACCAACTCTGTGGTGGGTTTAGTGTTGTTTGTATCTGGTGGTCTACTTTTGTAACTCCGAATAATGGATATTAATAGTGGTTAAAAGTCTGTAAGTGTGTCCTCCTCCTCATCAAAGCTATCCTCAAGTGACATTGAGGGGAGGATTGCCAAACGCCAATCGATAATCTTAGCTGTGTGTGTGTGTTTGCGTGTGCGTGGAGCCTATAAGCTCTCCATTAGTGTTCTTAGAGTTTTGCAGGAGCTTCTGAGATGGCTAAGAGTCAGTTTCACTATGCATCAGGGTGCTTTTGATGTTAATTAGATTGTTATCGACTCCACAATCTGGAGTCTTTCAGAACCAAGACATTGGTTCTTCTAAGCTAATTGTTGCTTTAATGTGTGAAGTCTACATATAGAGAGCATTCTGTATTTAGAATTTAGAACAAATGTGTTGAAAGTGTCTAGACAGAATCACAGGTGCAGAATGTCGTTTTGTAAGAAACGTTCTTACAGTAATTTCACATCGGAAAAAGCAGACAAATTTCTTCTTTGAATCATGTGTCATCAGGGAGACATGCAGAGTTTGGACTTCGATAAGATACAAAAGAGATTTTTTTTATTTTTATGTTTCATCAAGGTCTTTATCAATCAGACAGATGAATATCCAAGATTAGTTCAGACTATAGGCCTAATCCAGCCTTGGCCGCATATGGAGGCCTGCAGGACTATATGTCTTCCAACCCCAGATGTCACTGTTGTCACTGCTGGGCTAAAGCAGCTTTGTACTGGTCAGCCCTGGGTGTCAGCATCCCTGGTCGCCCACAGCCTGCCAGCTTGACCTATATATGACAGCAGCCTGCCTCCTAATTTAACTGCTTTTGATGTTAAGAAAGGGAATGTTGACATACTGACTTCTCAAAATGTCCTAATCCAGTTTCATACTCTCTTCCCCAAAAGCAAAGATGGCAAAATGGAACATCAGAGGGTAGTGGAAGACAATTTTCAATGGAGGTCAGGGGGTCGTTTTATACATTCTATGCTCCAACAAGCCCAACTATAGATATGGGTGTGCCATTTCCTGTAGCCACAAGGAAGTAGGAAATGAGTTGGTGCAAGGTGGAGCTCGGTTTTTGCTAATGACAGATGAGGATGACATTAGGTGTGGTGACCCCGGGGGAAAAGAACACTGGGGAGAGATGACATTCTGTCAGATAAGTACCCAGTGTTTAGAACTCACAGACTGGAAGAGAAATGAGCAGGCACGGAACTAGGTCAAGAGAGAGAGAGAAGAAGAGAGAGAGAGGAAGAGAGAGAGAGAGACAGAGAGAGAGAGAGAGAGAGAGAGAGAGAGAGAGAGAGAGAGAGAGAGAGGAGAAATAGTAAGGGGAGAGGGAGATGTAACAAGAGATGGAGTGACTTAGTAAGAGAAAGGGAGAGAATGAGAGAGAAAGACAAAGCGGGGTGGAGTAGATGAAGACAAAGTGTCTAGACGGGAGAGACGGTATAATATGAGAGAGCGAGATATGGAGGGGAAGAGATGGGAAGGAAGCAAACAACAAAGAGGAAGAGAGCTCGGAACTCTGTTTAAAATGGATGACAAGCAAAGGATGCTGGTCAGCAGCCATGTTAGCAGCCAATGTCCAGGGCTTGTTGCCTGGCAGCATCCCAGAATAGTCTCCTCTGTTTCCAGGCTATGGTTGACTTTCTGCTACCTTCACCCTGGTGAATCTGCTGTCACACACATGCATACTTAAGAATACTAAAGTCAATGTGTGTGCACAGGATCAATTTTGACAAGCTTTCATCAGCGTTTAGAGCCCTCGTCTGGGCTGTCATGGCCATTATTTGAGCTCAGAATACATTAGGATTATCAGGAGATTTAGGTCCATTTTCGTTTTTGGTAACGCTGGAGTCATTGTTATGTTCAATTTACTTACATGGTCAGACATACACACACACAATCTGACATACATAAATAACAGAGAAACTCACACATATCTCAAACACACAAACAAACACACACACACACACACACAAGTGAAATTATTAGTCCATGCTCTCAGATGATAATGCTGTGACAGGGATAGTTAGCAAGTGTTAGCTATTTATCTACAATCTGATTCAGTATAGAACAGTAATCTCTTTGTTCACTCTAATGTTGAATCTGGGCTCTGGGATGTCAACCGTCACAGCTAATACTCAGGCTTTCATTTTAGTGAGCATATTGTAAATGGGACTGTAAATGAACGCGCTGCCTGACTACTGCCAGGGAGACAGACAGACAAGTAGCCCATCCAATCATAGCATTCGGTCCGAATGGCATCCAATCAAACTCAACAACACGACCTACCCTGCGTTTAAGTCTCAACATGTTGATGTTTCCAGATCAATATGGAGGCCACAGGCAAGCAGGTGAACCACTGTACCACAGTCTATCATGTGTTGAGCGTTACAGCAGGTGTGTGTTGAGGAGTATTGAGTGTGCGTTGATGTGTGTCTTCCAGGAGTGATGCCAGTGCCGGACCAACAGGCCCGTGACAGTGACAACGCCACCATGCTCAGCCCAGTCCTCAACGCCTCCAACGGGGATGGCTCTGAGGCCGAGACCACCTCCGCTATCCTGGCCTCCGTCAAGGAACAGGTGAGACCCTCCGGCAGACTCGACCATTCTCGTCTCGTCAGAACAACCAGTGAATGGACATGTGTGAACATGTAATGAAGGGGTTCCATTAAAAAGATGGTGCGAGTCAGATATAACAGTTATCAGCAAGCTTCAAACAAGCAACCCTCCTACATACAGATCCAGTCACCATCTGGTCTATTTACCACACCCTGCTGCCAGCTCAGTTCACCCAACCCTGACTTCATCTGTTTAATTGACAGAGACTTAATATGTATTTACAACAATGAACCCTGTTGACTGTAAGTGATGAGGCCTTAACCGTGCTGCTCGGAGACCTATTATCTACAGAGCAGCTTCATCATAAGGCAATGGTGAATGTCCAGACAAAGATCCATCCTGTTTAGCCTTGCTCTGTTGGGTGACGAAGCAAGTGTGTAGTCAGGTAGACACAGCTGTAATTGGCATCATTTTTTTTCAGGTAGGTGTCTGGGACAGAGGATAGAAACACATTAGGAAAGCCAAACATACTGACGGTCTCCTCAGAGCGAATAGGTTGAATACATTGTACAAGCCCAAGATTCTCTTAGTCCACTTAAAGCTAAAGCACCATGTGCACATAAGTTGTGACTTGATCAGGTGCACATCCACATCCGCCCATCATCAGAGGCCACCAGGAGTTCACTTGAGCCTTTAGACTCACATTCTGTAATGGCGGAAGTGGATACCAGGAAGGAAGATAAGAGGATATTCTGAAATGGAAGTGGATGTTGAGAAATAGGTTCTAGAATGGCAAAGTGGGAGCAGAGTAGGTAAAAATATGTTCTAGAATGGTAAAGTGCGAATTGAGTGACTGGAGGTAGGCTCTAGAATGGCAGAGTGGGAGTTGAAAAGGTAGAAGGACATTGTGGAACAGTTAAGTGGGCCACACAGTCATGTACTGTATGGAGCAGGGCATTCTAATAGCCCTGTGATCCGTGTGTGTGTGTGTGAGTGTGTAGTTATGTCCCTGAAAACCCAGCGTGGTTGTTCAGCACAACTGGAGGGAGGGGGGGAATGATGTCTGTGAGTTTTTGTCTTTGTGTGTGTAAAAAGAACAGCCTGAAGGCAATTACTTGGGAAACACTGTGTGTAAAGCAGGTGAGCAAAACCCATTCGGCAAGCTTGCCTGTCGTTCATTTCCGTGCTCCTCACCGCTGTGGACAACATTTGTTAGCTGCGTGAATACTAATACAAACTAGACATTGTTGTGGTGCTGTTCAGGAGGGAGAGGACACAGGCAGGACGGCTCTGCTTCCTGTCCATTGTGGGGCTGAGAAGGGGATGTAGAGCATGAGAGACCACACCCATACTCACCAGGGCAGCCCTATAGTCAGAGGACACGGGTCAATGCCCCCAAAATACATCCCTCATTGCTTCCTTCTTTGCAAAGTCAATTTTGTTTTAATGCCTACAGCTATCAGCGGTAGCCTACTAGTTCAACCTCAAATTCTGACTTCCTAGTTATCTCAATGTCCTCAGAATTACCTGTTCAACGAAGAATGTAGGATACATAAAAAGTTCAAGAGCTATTTGATGCTTTAGAAATACCAGGTAAATGTCCAGCCATGCTGATAGGTTCATCTTTAGGTCAGGCGCTTGATTGACGCACAAACAAAAGACATCCTGATTATATCTTGATTTTCACACACTGAGAATGATTCAGTATTCGCAGTTTGAATTTGCCTTCCAATGATCCCCTACATGCAAATTAAATCAGAACACACAGGAGGAGCACCTGGGAGAGTGTGTCGAAATAGCCAACATCATTATAGGGGGGGGGGGGGGGGGGCAGGAATATGTTTGGACAAGGTCGTTATGGAAACCACTGTCATTTTCTCTGAAGCGTTTGCTTCAGAGAATCATAATTTAACAGTAATATGAGAAAAGACATTCTAGTGTTTCAAACTGACTTTGATTTGGGGAATCAAAAAATCGGAGGAGGGGAATCTGTTTCCAATCTGTAATTATGGCCATCAATTATGGCCACTCAGACACAATGGGTTTAACTGACACCAAAGTCATTTCAATCGCTTTTGGGAATTTGAAAAAAGACTTTTGGTATAGATGGTTTCTATCTGAGAAATTCAAATGTGAGCTTCTTTGAGGTCAGATGGATTATTATGATAGAATAAGATTAAGTTGTAAAGACAAAATTGTCATTTAGGAAGGTGAAATCAAGTAATGTTTCTAAACTTTGGGTGATTTCTAAATTATTTGAACAGATCTTATTATTAATCAAATCAACAAACCAATGATTTAATAAGTCTCCATTCTTTCAGGAATTGATTGAATTGGTTTGGCACCTCTTATTTTAATTGTTGAAAGATTTCCTGAATTTCATTTCCTAAGCCAGAATCTTGCATACATGTTTGTTTAAATAGATTTATCAAATTGGACACAAAAAGTGATTACAATATTCATTCAGTGAAATAAGGGAGGGGGATGTATTTGGAAAGCACAGCATGTGGACTCCTGCCTCTCACGGTTCCTTTATTTCCAACTGCAAAGAGTTGGCATTTAGTTGTCTATGTGCGTGTGTTAGTTGACTTGAGGGTAAAAACGGTTAAAATTGAAGTAGAGAATGTCTTGGCAGGGCACCTGGCTGGAGGCTTGAATGAGTAAATCAGACCAGCTTGGCAGAGGAGGGACTGGAGCTGTGCTAGCTCTAAGGCATACTGCAATGATTCTAACAAATCAGAATTCAGAGTACACTTCAATCTCCACTCCAGCCCTTGAGGAGCCAGCTGTGGAGTCCAGTTAGAGAAGCTGCTCTGCTACAGTGTGTCTCTGATGCTGGAGGAGTTACTTTAAGAATTTATTAACTAAGAGGTCTCAAAGACATGCTTTGATAACCAGCATTAAACTGTGCAATCCTACTCCAGACTTTTTCTGTATGGATTTATTCATCTATAGTTTCTGTAAATTGAAAGAATATAGGTGTCAAGATGTGACCATTGTAAGTACAGCTTTAAGTTAAGGGAGAGTCATTTTTAATTATGTGAAATAAAATTGACATATTTAGGAACTTCTAAACTTGCTGCTCCACTGGTAGGCGTAGCCTATATTAGCTACGACTAATCATTTGATGTTCCACAAAGTTACTAAATTAGCAGTAGATGTGGGGAAAATAAAGCTAGCCAGAATGCTAAATTTAACCTATGTTTTACCTGAAAATTACCAAACAGATATTTTTATTTTTCAAAATGTGAGTTGATGTAACAAAGAGCTTTCGGCCGTGGAGCTATTTTGAGTGACGACCAAATGGATGCTGCCTTCTCCATCACCTCTTTTGTTTAAAAGGGTTCCTCTTCTCCCCTCTCTCTCTCTCTCCTCTCTCTCTCTCTCTCTCTCTCTCTCTCTCTCTCTCTCTCTCTCTCTCTCTCTCTCTCTCTCTCTCTCTCTCTGTCTCTCTCTCGCTCTCTCTCTTTCTCTCACTCCCTGTCTCTCTCTGTCTCTGCTAGCTGCAGAGAGTAGTTTCACCTCTGGGTTGTTAGGAATTTGATTAAATTCCAAAAAGAAGTCTGAAGGCATACCCAGGATGACATTTTGTAATCAAATTGTCTCCTCCGACGAAGTGAAATGTCAGTCTTAAGTCCACAAGGCACAATTAGCCATTTATACTTGAGGACCACAGCTAGCTCCCCAAGCAACCCCCCCCCCCTCTCTTCATCCTCTAGTCGTTTATATTCTCTGTTAATTGGTTTAATGGTGTTTTAGGGGCTCTGCCATATAGAAACTCCTTACAAGCTATTGTCTGCCTCATCCTTCTCTTTTAGCCCTGTTAACTGTCGGGGATGGAGCTTGACTCTCTGGTAATCAAATTATCAGGCCAAGCTTTTGATTGGACCATGTGGACACAAGAGACGGTTCATTTTGGTAGTTGATGGATGTTTTTTTCCCCACAGCTCTTCTGCAAGCACAAGCTTTAGCAGTCTTTATTGCATGTCCCATAGCAGGGGTTGAAAATCCAGCTCTAAGGCTTTAAGACAGTCAGGTTGATATATATATATTTATTTCTCATCATTTAGAGCTTGATTCTGTATATTTGTTCATGATTTAGATACTTGGAATGGGTGTGCTGACCCTATGAATATTTGAATAAAGAAATGAGTGGAGAGCAGACTGCTTTGCATACTGTCTGTACTGTATGGGCGTCTAAGTAAAGCTAATCACTGCACTAGAGTCTTTACTTTCTGCTGCCCAGGGCAACATTCGATCATTCTCTCATTCCAGTACGGATGGCTAAGTTAGCATAGCACAGTGAGTTATCAGAGCAGAGTGAGTTGTCATAGCAAAGTGAGTTAGCATCTCACAGGTGCGATGGCTTTTTGAGTTGTGACCATTCCCACACGTACCCGTGGGTGGTTCCTGCCGATCTCATAAGTCCTGCTATTTCTACAGTTGGCCTCCTCCCAGTATTTCCATGTTCCACCCCTACAAACGACTCTTTATATCACACACATGGTGTATTCACAATGCAGGACACCCCACGGGATGTGCTGTTTGGGCAGAGGAACGGAAGGTGGCTACTGGCTCAGTCCTCCCAAGCGTCTGTAAGCCTCTCGTCTCTCAGAGGGCTGACACGTGTGTGCGTACGGAGCTATATTTAAACCCTGTCCATGACATGGTATATTGTGTATTCCCTTTTCAGCCCAGGACAGCCCATAGAGTTTCACTGATGCAGAAGAGTTTTGTGTGTGTCCCTGTGTGTTGCTGTGCACGTGTGTGTCTGTGTCTTGGCCACTCCCTCATGTGTGTGCTTCGTGTGTGTGTGTGTGTGTGTGTGTGTGTGTGTACCTGTACGTGCCTGTGTGCATGTGTATCCCCGGGGGGAGCACCAGTGTTCACAGCCCAGGCTGGACGAAGGGAACATTTCTGCTGCCTCAACCCTCCGCAGCACCGTTTGAACTCCTCACTCTGTCTCTGTGTGGAGCTTCTCACACAGGCAGTCTCCTCCCACCCCACCCGTCGCCAGCTCTTGTCCTCTACCTCCTCCCCTATCCTCTCCCCTTCTTTCCACCCCTCTTCTCTCGGTGCCCTTATCCTCCCCTCTCCCCTCTCCCCTCTCCTCCTCTGCCCTCCGCCCCCCTTCCCCTGTCCTCTCCCCTCCTCCTCCCCCTCCTTGGCCCCCCTCTCTCCTCTCCTCCTCCTCCCCCGCCCTCTCCTCTCCCTTCCCCCCCCCCCCCCCTCTCCCCTCTCCCCTCCTCCTCCGTCCCCCCCCCCTTCCCCTCCTCCTCAGATCCTGCAGCGGGGGGCGCAGATGGTCTCGAGGAGAGGAGCAGTCAAAAGAGTGATTGGCGAGCGGCGGGATTTGGCAGGCAGGCTGGTGGGAGTGTCCTTTTGTGATGCGATGTTGCATAAATAATGCCAAAGGGGTTCTAAATTCTCTGTTGCCATGGAGACCTTTGTGCCTGGCTGAGCCCCTGTGTTGTGTGTGACTGGGAGGCAGTCACTAGTGTGGGGCTCGCTGCTCCCTCCTCTCCCCCTAATGACGGTTTCTCTCTCTTTATGAGACATGTGAACAGTTCAGACTAAGGACATGTTGTTGATGGGTCACAGAGGTGGAGTATCAGTCTGTACTTTTTGCTTTTCTCTGAAGTATGGTCCATGTGAAGGTATGGCTATGTTTTTATTACAGATTCAACAATTTTTGGTGTCTTTCTCTCTCTCAGACAGTAACAGGTGTTTGGTTCTGTGCTGGAATTGGAGGGAACAGAGCCAGGGCTTTTGTTGTGAGGCTGAGCTAGTTTCCAGCTAAGTAGTTAGCGAGCTACACTGCACCAAAAATTCAGACTTTTGGTGCATTATGAGTTGTTATTTATTCTGAAAACACTCAAAAAATAGATTTCTTCAGCAAATAAAATATTAATGGTGCTATGCGCATGTTTGCCCAGATGCAAAAAGTTGCATGCATGCACAATTGTCAACCACAAGTCAACTTTATGAATTGTAAACCATTGTATAGCTTTGTGTCTATAACTTTCGTCTATTACTTTTGTGTCCATTACATGTTAGTATGTCCTTGAGAGACTCACTGTTGTAATTTGCGTGTATGTGTGCATTTGTTTTGTATGTGCCTCATCATCTTCAATGTGGAATTAGTGAGCTTGTTGTGGGGCTGTGTTGGGCTCTGGCCCAGAATAGCAGGTGATACATTGTGTTGCAATGAGTGTGAGTTTGCTTCAGGGAGACTCACTGACCTTGTGTCCGGTGGACTAATTTAAGCGCTGTCACTAAAGAGCTGGACGCTGCTGTATTGAACAGTGTTGAATGGAGCTGCCCCGGGCCAAATTAGAGACTTCTTTCTGAAGGGAGATTCTCAGAAATTACCACCTAAGCACTGCAGCTCACAGGCTAGTGGCTAGCAGCTAGCTCAGGGGATTTCATGCTAGACACACACTACTGTGTTAGTGTCACTTTAATTCAACCCCTTCAGGATCTCTAACTAATGACCAAAAACCACTGGTGGGTGGAGCAGGAGACTGAATCCAAGATTTCCGACCTCCACCGCACATGCACATTATCAAAAATGTAGTACATGCCTTGCATTTTGTCAGATCAGACCGAACCAATCTGTGACAGAAATGCACATTTTCCATGCTTCTGTCTGGAGCCACAGATCTATTTATAATCTTAAATGGTTTAACTAGCCTGAAAAATATCTTACATGGAACCTTTCTTTCAGATGGGCACTACAGAGACAAACGGTTTCAAAAACTTTTTTGTATGTGAACCCCTGGTCCTGGAAGGCTGAGCATGGAAAGCCAAATTAATTCCCCACTTGCCTTTTATTGGATGAAAACCCCCAATAAAAACGGCCGACCACATCTGTCGACCTGCCTGCCTGTGTGTGGTGCTTTTCAGACAGAAAAGTCACTGATCTCTTACATAATTTAAGGCCCCCTCGAAAACACTGTGGTTCATCTCAAGGGGTTCATCCTCGTGAATACTCGTATCGCGTCATATATAGGGTTTAGTCAAAGGTGTTGGATTTCTTGTTCAGGTTATAACTTATATAACCTGGCTGCTGCAAGGCCTTGTTCAACAAAGCAGAATTTAAAATGAGTACTGGATTGATTTCTTGATCCACCACCAGCACATTATGCTGGATGTGATGGGGTTTAGAGGAGTTTAGAACAGTGCTGCTGACAGTCAAACAGACTCTCTCCGTTTGTCTCTCTGCCTCTCTCTCTCCCTCACTGTCTCTCTTGCTCTCCCACCCTCTCTAGGAGTTGCAGTTTGAGCGACTGACGCGGGAGCTGGAAGCCGAGCGACAGATAGTCGCCACCCAACTGGAGCGATGCAAGCTGGGATCTGAGACGGGCAGCATGAGCAGCATCAGGTGGGTCCATCTGAGCGGCCACGGCCCCTCTCGCTCTCCTCTGGCCTCTGGCTCTCTGTGTCCACCTAGCTCTTACCAACGGCTACCTGCAAAGACTTCTGTTTTCTCCCGTCGCTTTCTCTACTTCTGCTTCCTCCTTCCTTACGTCTGTTACTATCTCTTACATTCTTTGTCTGTCCCTCGTTCTCTTTTCTGTTGAGCTGTTTTTCTCTTTTCTCTTGTGCTCTCTCTCCCTCTTGCCCCTTCCCTCCTTCTCTCTCCTCCTCTTGTCCAGTTTGAACAGGTGTGTTCAGTGGGCCCCTCCCCCTGCATGTTTTCCTTCATTTGCTCCTCCCAGCTGGATCTTTCACTCCACGATAGATGCTCCTCAGAGCTGTATGCAAATGCTGGAGGTATTAAGAAGGCAAGGAATTTGGCACAGGTTTACAATGGTCTCACTTCAGTCATTTATTGTTAGCTATCGATTGACAAGATAACAAATAAAGAACCACCATCTTGCACATGCAAATATATGTTTTTGTAGTTCTTTCACATCTGATCCCAGAACGGCAACAATGAGGAGCAATCCTGCTATTCTGGAGCACTGAAGTGATAATAGCCTCGACATGCCACCAAGGACACAATGCAACAGAACACTGTCTGTGTGTGTGTGTGTGTGTGTAGTCCTTTAACCGGTGGGGAATTTCATCCTCAAACCAATTAGGCATCTTTGTTATTGTAATTCTCAATTTAATTTGAGACAAAACAATTAACTTGATGGTCTTTAAATTCTTTATCCTGATTTCTAATTAACCACTCAACCTTCTAAGCTTGCAAACCACCATCTCTTTGTTGAGGCCTATTTACCAGGACTCAACATTGGGGACGTCCAGTATGCTACTGTAGCTTGTGGTTTCATGAAAAAAAGAATCTGTTGTCCAGGCCATCCTATATGAATAATACTGTAGCTTGATTGCGAGTTGTTTGGTGGGAATTGAACATTGTGAAAGAGTCCATCTTTGACAATCTGGCTGGGTGTCCATAAGCCTCTATAAGCTGAAAATACTCGCCATGTCCAAACATGAAACACGAAACTGAAACAATGTGATGCACAAATTTCCCCTCTCAGATATGTACCTGGCACTTTATGAAAGTAACTTGGCATCTCCAGAACAATGCCAAAACACAAACCAGTAAAGGAGGCATGGGTGTGTTGAAGAGGAGAAAAAGACCAAAAGAGTTGCTAGTGACTCTTCTTTCAGTAATGTCTTTGTTTGTGTCTTAATAAGTCAAGGCAGGTCAAATGTCTGGGGTGGCATATGCTAACTAAAAACAACAGTCAGGCATATGGTACTTCATCAATTAAAGATGTAGTACGCCCTAAAGTTTGTCAGCTGCTTTTGGATCTCAGTTAAAGGGACAGTTCACTGATATCAATCTCCAGTTTTCAGATCTCCAGGACTTGATATAACCTATGTCTGCCCCATTTGCCCCATTATCTATTGAGTTGTGTTCCGTCAGCAGAGACCTGCATTAGAGGGCCCACTGGCATTTAAGGTCACTGGCTGTCCATTTAGCTTGTGTTGTTTCAGGATTGTTTCAGGGAGCTTTTCTCTGAGCTGACCAGACAGAATTGGTCCGCCTGGATAGGAAGCAGTTTTCCCATGATGCCTTTTCCTGACACTTGTATTACCTTGAAAGTGTTTGTGTGACAGATTCCCACTGAGTCTCTCTCACACATACACATAGAAAACACTACCCTAGGGAAGTACTTTAATCTGTACCACCGCACTTTGTTGAACTCTTAATATATAAATATTTTTAAGATATTCGTACTGTTTTTAGATATTGTAATGTTGTTGTGTTATATGTTGTCCCTCGTTGCACCAACAGGAGTAGCACTCCAAATGTCGTTGTATCCAAATACAATGACAATAAAGGCTTTTATTATTTATTATTATACCCACAGATAGCATTGAAACAATAGATGTTCTTTTCTCTTCACCTCTCTATTCTCTATTGTTTTTCCCCAGGTTATATGCATTCAAGCTGACTGAAACATTAGAGGTTCATTGACTGACATTTATCCAAGGGCCTTTCCGAAATCCCTCTCAGCCTTCCTCCATGACTGACAACCCATCTTCAGTCTGTGTATTTGTGTGTGTGTTTGTGTGTGTGTGTTACAGTGTCATTAAGACACTTTGTTCTTGGCTCCATTAAACAGATAGTGTTTAGAGGGATCATTTTCCTCTCTATACTAACTGGTTCAACCTGTCAGAAAGAGGTTTGTCGTGAGCGACGGGAGACTCTTGAACATTGATCCTCCTCCTGATTCTGAGTCAACTGAAGGGCATCCGCTGCTCCTCTGGCGTTCTCGCGTCTTCGGGGGGCGGGTAAAGGTCGCGGAGGTCGTCCAGGGGGTGATAAGGCCTGTGATTGAGAGGCCGGCCCTCAGATGTGACATCCACCTGATTGGGTATTCCCCCTAGCAGACTCGGAGCAGATAGAGACAGCAGTATCTACAAGTCAATATCCTGGACCTATGCTGGACCTGGACTCAGCTGATGTCAGCCAAATGTCTAGTGTGCTTTCTGAGTTGATCATTTGTTGTTGTCTCCTGCCCTTTAGGATGTTATAATGGGTTTGGAAAAACTAGTGCAGCGCAGGTTTGCGGTACAAACAGACAGACAGACAGACACATACATACATTGAGATTCCTGCCTTTATAGTGTGACATCAGCATTGTATTGTTTTTCCAATGGAAATACTTTGTATTATAGTATATACTTAAAAAATACTAGTTTGAGCCAAGCTTTTTCCACACTGAAACATGTAATTTTTTGCTTGGTTATATTTAGGCTAACATTTGTCCTACATATTTCACATCCTTTACACTTTAAAGATTGTAGATGTCATCATCTCTGTTTGCCTAAAACTGCTATGACACTTATCTTGCCTCACCTCTTCCAGCAGTCATCCTCAGTAGGAAAACTAGACTATTCCCAGAGGGCAGAGTTACAACTGCTGGTGTTCTCAGCCACCTCTACTCCTGTGGTTTGGCTACTGTCCTCCACATGGAAATACTATTGGCCATATGGCCAATCGAACATAACCATTTTCTGAAATAGAACAGGACATCCTTGTCAGTGTCTAAACCATTTATTTCAAGGTATCTTATAATGGCTGCTTTGCTGGCCCACATACTGTTTTAGTAATGACCAAACAGGGACTCCCGTGGGCAGCACTCACCTGGGTGTCTCCTGGCTAACAGCTGCTGCTAGCGGGCTAGCATGGCTTGGCTCAGCTCTGGTTTGGCCCGGGCCAGCCTCTTCCCAGGGTGAGTGTTTGTCTGTCTCTAAACGCTGTCTGTCAGGCACAGCGATGGCATATTAAGCAGAAGCTGTCAGAGCACTTTGCTGCCAGCTTAGTCTCACAGTCTCCTGTGGTGTCAGTGCATACTGCAGTATAGGCAACACTCTCAGATGGAGGGGGAGAGTGAGACATTATGGTGGCACATCAGCTGTGGTTTTCAACTGTTGTTTTTTTTCTTCGACCAAAATGGAAATGACCAATGTGGAAATCTGGAAAGTTTGAATACAAATTCTGTTTTCTTTTCATCTGTTTTAGCCATTGGATAAAAAAAAGAAGAATAGACACCGTGCACAAAACAAAACTTTGGGAATGGAAGTAGCCACATATTAATCTTTCTTTTATCCGTTCAGTCTTCTGATAGGAGATTGATTTTCCCCGAGCAATAACGGAGACTGTAGAAGAAGGTTGTTGTTGTGTTTTCCATTTCAATAAGTGCAAAAAAAACCTGTCCCGCCTTTGAATCGCGATCATGGGAAATGGTATTATTCGTCTTCTAAATGCCAATGCTCACAAGGCTCTGGCATCTTTATGCTTTGATGAAACATGGCTGAGCTTCTATTTAAAGGGCACTCAAAGGCAATGGCTCTGAATCATGAAAAGGCTGCCTCTCAGGTGAATAGATCGCTTTTAATGGGATCTGAACCGTTTGATAATATGTTGATGTGGACATCAAAGGACTGCATCCTATCAAGGATCAAGCTTCCATCTATATCACTTCATATTTCTGTGTGACATTATAAGGTCCTTATATAGCGTGACCCTTACATGTCTGTCTTGTACACATGCACAGACATCCTCTCTCTCTCTCTGTGTTCTCTCTCTCCTCTTCTCTCCTCCCTTCAGCCCCACCCTTCTCTCTGTTGTCTCTCTGTTGTCTCTGTCTAACAGAGCTATCACCTGCATCCTAAAGCCCAGCGCCTGGTGTGTGATCCATACGGCTCCTCCCTATCGATCCATCGAGGCGACAGGGCTAAATACTGCTGCACGGGGAGGCAGGCAGTGAGAGATGGGGGGAGGAGGCGGTGGGGGTGAGAGAGAGGGAAGTACAGAGGGATGGAGGGGAAGGGGTGATGGATGCCTGCAGTAATAAGTCCTTTAAAAGCCACCACCCCACCTTCCGCCCCCCCCCCCTCCCCCCTCCTGTGTGGACCCTGGAGTGCCTCAGACAGAGCCTGTCTGATAGCAGAGGATATTAGGCTTATTAAGGGTGTCTGGGCGTGAGTGACTCACACAGACTGGCTCATACAGTAAGGGGAAGAAAAAGCGTATTGATCTGGCGCTAGGTCTGCCCTTCCCTGAGCCCACATCAAAGACTCCCAGAACGAGAGACTGAATGACTTGCTGGATGGCGGAATAGGAGTCTAACTTAGTATTTGGTTGACTCACTGATTGGATGGTTGTCTGTCAGGCTGGTTGACTGGCTGAATGGTTTACAGGCTCAGTGTTATGTCTTTAGCTTATCTTGGCTGGGTAGCCTGTAAGCCCACTCATGCTGCTGATGTAAATATGCCAGGTCCTGAATTCAAAAGCATTAGACTTCAGCTAATACCACTGTAGCCATTCAGGCAGTTGGTGGTATCTGCCATAATAGAGGCCAAGATGAAAGAAAGAAGACAGATAAATATAGGTTTTCAGAATCTTCCTTCTCCTTTCCTCTTCTCCCTCCTTTGCCAAACTGCTCCTCACTTCAGATGGCGTTGCCATGGTTACATTCCATAAACTGGCATGGTTTCTTGCCAGAGAGCGAGTTGATGCTGAGCTGATGGGGAATCTTCTAGAGCCATACCATAAGCTGACAAACACCAAATCAGAAGCACGCAACTGTGTCTGTTACAGCTTACAGCTGGAAGACGCATGGCTATTTTGGCTTCTTTTACTGTTGGCCTGCCGAAAAGACTGGATAGCTGCCATAGAGCAATATAGCCTTGGCTGTATCTCTGCAGTGCTGATAAGGGGAGATGGCAGAGATGTGAGATAGAGGAAGCCAGGCCCAGATTGGATCTGCTCCTCAGCCTTGGCATCCACCTGCTGGCCATGGTGACTGGAGGGTTCCTTCGCCTGGCTTGCAGTTGCTTGGGCTGCCCCAAATTGGAGAAGAGACACAACAAGATCAACAAGGCTGGCAGTAGTTTTGTCTGTTAGCAAGAGGGGATCAAATGAGTAAAATAAATAGATGTGTAGTGTGTAGAGATGAAAATACAACTCAACACTACCAATAGTCTTGGGTTTTCTCTGAGATGACTGGTTAAGGAGTGAGAAAGAATCTCTGACGGCCCATCTTCTGGCTCATCACCAACAGGGAAGTGTCTAATTTAGTTCAGCAGGGATCCAATTAGTCCAATTAAAGGTGGGTAGATCACTTGGTTGGAACCAGCGTCTCCCACCTACACTGTCTTAATCATCCTCGGCAAGAAAGGTCATCATCGCATCACTTCCTGTGGACAGGAACTAACCTTATAAAGTACAAAATGTTCTATTCAGCTAATAGTTTCTACCCCTCAGGCTAATTTGCCACAAGCTGCGGGCAGACCTACCACCTGAAACTTCGTGTTACACTGCACATCATCTGACCAAAGTCCAGTCTAAGATAAGATGAGAAAAGTGAGTGTCTCCCAGGGTCTGGGGGGGGGGGGGGGGGATGAAGTGGTCTGTCTAAAGTGAGGAGAGAAGAACAGTGGCAAAAAGGCAGTAGGAGCAAACAATGGAGGACAAGTCAAAATGAATTACATTTCAATAAATAATTCATGTTTCTTCAACTTATTTAACCCAACACTGTATAGAATGCCACGCCATGCTGCATTTTGTAGATAACCAGATGGAAATACTATACCTCAGCACATTCTCTGGAGTCCTTCAGCATATGCTGTCTCTGCAGCTTGAGCCTAGAGCACAGAACAGTTGGTTTGTGATGTACAAGATGGAGCATACGACCAGGCATAGTTCTAGGACCCCACAGCCACACAGTTAGACAGTAATTAGAGTTCTATATAGCTGTATAGGGATGTGCCTCCCTGCCTCTTTAGTGCTTGTTTGCCCGTTTCTCTCTCTGGATCTGCCTGACTCTCTTTTCAGGAGCTGGGAACTCCTCCTGTGAAGCCGTCCCTTGACTCAGCACATTTCAAACCTTCCACCTCAACCTTTTTATCTGTTTCTCCAGTGGGATCTAAACGAGCTAAATGAATTTTCAGTTAGCTAACGCTTTTCTGCTAGGTGCTACTTCCCACCTAGCCCTGATTGTCACCGTGGCTTTTTTTGTTCAACCTATTATTCCACTGCTTTTTATTCAATGTGCCTGGCCATTGTGCCAAGTCCGGATAACAGATATTATTCTACAGTGGAAAATAAATTGATTATATAAACTGGATTCATGTGTTTGGTTGGATGAAATGACCGCATTTCTCTGGCTATGGTTATGGTAAAGCTCTTGTTTGGTTTTATTGCGATATCCTTCCCTCTCTTATCTCTCTCTCTCTCTTCCTGCCTCTGTCTTTCTCTCTGTTTCTATCTGTCACACACTCACACACACCCTCAGAGAGGATACACTACATAGTGGTTAGAAGTGATGAACTGCAGATGTGGCATGGCATTGTTGGATGGTTAGACTGAAATACCCTAGTCATGTTTAGCCAAACTACAGTTGTCATGAGCACTGGTGCTTTGGGCTTGTATTTATATCTTAAACGGCTATCTGACAGGGGACTGTTCTCAGCGGCGATGACAACCTCAAAAGTAACCCCCTCCAAAACCATCAAGCTCCTGAGGATCTTCAATGACCCTCTCTCACTGGGACTCTGAAATGGGCTACTCTGCTCTCCAGACCAAAACAGACAGGCCGGGACTTTCAACTCAGACTCAAAACCATGTGTTTGCCACTTTTCTATTAATATAAAATCCCAGTACATACACTCACAACTACACAGACCATCAGGTTTATTCATAGTCAGGTCTTATAAAGTATATATTTTTACCAGTAGTGTGGGTCTCATTATAGCATTAAACAACTTTTGGGCCCGGAGAGACCACTACAGCATCCATGTGACAAATGTCTTACTAGGACTGCCTGGGAGCTCTGAGAGTTGAGTACTCTGGTTTCTAAATGCCACACAATAGACTACATTTTAAACACGAAAACACACACACGTACACACACTTAATTTAAACAGGTATTTGTGTGAAGTCAAGACTGTTTTGTATTTCTTTTACACCTGAGGCGATCTGGGCATTGTAGCCATGTAGTCCTTGTTGTGCTTCTTGTATAAACTTGTATTTGGTGGCCCTAGTCGGCTCTGCGTAAAGGATAATAAATGAAAAGTGACAGGATGCACTTTTGGGTGAAGGTCAGGTCAGTAGGTAAGGTAAACAGAATTCTGTGTGTGGGTCCAGAGAAAAAAGGTGTGTTTGTGTGTGTGTGTGTGTGTGTGTGTGCGTGTGGAAGTGTGTGTGGAGGTGTGCGCAAAAGGATCAGGCTCTGTGAAAGTTCAGAAAATCATACTTTTGTGAGAAAAGAGTGTGTGGTGCAGTCTAACACAATAACACAAACAAACACACCATTGGAAAAGGTTTGGACTTCTTCTTTCCGAGCTCAATCCTACGATTCCTGTTTGAGTACACCCCTCCTGCACTCAACAGTTAAGAGACAGTTAAGAGATACCAGTCTTGTACCTTGTGCTAGAGTAACAGAATACATTACCATCAGCATAATTGCAGAAGTGAGTGAAGGGATTTTATTGATTGGTATCATAGCTGTATAAAATGGGTACAGTGTGTGTGTGTCTGCATGCGTGTTCACCTGTGTGTGCCCCTTAAGCAGTGTTTCATTAACTGTGATTAAGTGTGGTAGTAGATAGTGACCTGCAGCTGGTACAACAGCTTATCACACCATCAATTACTATTTTATTTGCTCTTTAATTATCCATTCCCAGCCAATTGATCTGTCTGCTGAATCAATAGGAGAAACTGTGTTTCTCAGCCAAAGTTCATGGAGCTATTTAGAGATACTGCAGTGATTATACACCTGACCATAAGAGACTATGTTTGTCCTATCAAATACCCTGTCTGAGAAGACGTATCTATGGTTACATGGAATACACTATGTTTTCCTTAACAATGTCTAAAAGCCCGAGTTGCAACTGGCTTTTCCTGTGTACCAATGCAAAGACAATAGATGAGAAAAGTCCTCCCTATGTGTAAACATGCTCAAAGCCGTGTTAGTGAACAGAGCTGAGAGCAGGTAGCTTGGGCATTGTTATGGTGTTTCACCTGCTCCAGGTGATGGCTAGACTTTGTAGCCCTGCATAACTATCAAGCCTTAACTGTGACGATGGTGACACAACGTCTTGCATTTTTATTCATCTTTGAGACGAGGACGTGCAAGGAACCAGACACATTCAGTGTCAACATCTCATTATGCTTCGGTGTTCCGCGTGACTGGGCTCTTTCCACATAAAGTGTTGCCCAGCCATTCTCTAAAATTGGGGTGAGGGGAAGGTGATGTGTATTATCATCCTCTCAGCTCTCTCTAGAAGAGTCTACTCAAAACCTCAAACCCTGTTTCCTTCCTCCTCCCCCGAAGCTGTGTGTGAGTGTGTGTCTGTGCTGGTGCTCACCCGTGTGTGTCGTGTATTGTTCAGTTAAAGAATGACTGATGAATGAGGGGCCGGTAGCCCGGCACTGGGTCCTATTAACATTTGCGGTTTTGTCTCTATTCTGCGATTGGTCACCCCAATGCAAACTCTCACAATATGAAGGCTCACATCAGCTCTCTCAATGGGTGAAATCAATGGCATGATTTAGCAGCTGCTGTTGGCCTTGTTGCCCGACTATCTGTCCATTCAGCGGAATGCCGAGAAGCAGGTTCTAACTTTTACTAACATAATCCCCATATATGTCCACACCATTTATCCATGTCCAATCCATACGCAATGACCCACATATCTGCCCCTTATAGTAGCCCTGACCTTGAATATGACCATGCAAAACAGTGTTGGTCTATAGAACACCTCTATGCACTGTATGTATGTGAAGGTTTTACTTGGATCCAGCCATGGTTGTGTTCCACCAGTGTGACGCTACTATTGATTAAAGGACTCAATACTCCACTCCAGCTCCCGTCTATAGCGGATCCATAGTTATTATGATTTTTGTTTGTGTGCCTCAGATCTGTGATAATATGCCATCGATCTGAGGCAGGTTATTTGACATACAGAGTTAGTTTGCTGTGAATAGGGTGGAGTACACAAAATAAACAAACAAAACTACAGCCCTTGCAAAAAAGAAACATACACACAAAAACAGGTTATTATATTCATTGTCATTTTAACCATGTTCTTTGTCCTCTCTCTCGTAGTTCAGCAGATGAGAAGTTTCGCTGGAATAACCAAGGTATGTTTTCCATGAACTACTCTGTCATTGAAAAAAAGATCTACCTGATATTGTTTGCAGCTCCGGCTTGCAATGAAAGTAGAGGAACACTGCTAGATGGCTAGCAGGCTGTGTCACAGTCATTGTTGTGTCGGGTCATAGTGACTGGGTCTCTCTGTCTGTCTGTCTGTCAGAGGGGAGGATGGATGGAGGGGAGTGATTGAAAGGGTCAGGCCAGAGTGAGAAGCAAACACGTTCTCGTCTTTAGGTCTTTTAAGTATCGCACAGGCACAACTCAGAGAGTTGCCTAAAGCTCCAGGCACAGCATTTTAGCTGCAAAAACCGCAGTTTAAAATCAGATATTCTGATTGAAATGTTCCGGATTGAGGTCCCGTTATAGCTGGAGAACAATGAATTAGTTCGGAAATAATCTTTCTAACAGAATCACTCTGTGAGTTAACGTGGTACATGTAGTTAATCACATAATGAAGCCTCTAATGAAGAGCTCTCTGTTCCCAGTGCAAAGCTTTAGTCCTCCCTGCTGGTATCGATGAGAGATTAATGCTGATCTTAAATCTCTTGTGTAAGGCCTTATCCCCTTCCTTGGCAGTCTTTGGCTGGTCAGCCAGTGCAGGGGTTGATCAGGTGGTTTGTTAACTGGCACACTGACCAAACAAATTGAAAACAGTGCCCAAGAGACCTATTTCAGCTAGCTAATTATGTTTTTTTGTTGTTGATTTAGCTAGGTCTTAATGTTGCTTAGCTACAGGTAACATGGGTATCACTTTCCACATGGTCTTTTAACTGTCAGTGTCTGGTAGGTTTTCATGATCTGAGTGTTTAAGTGTGCGTGACAGACCACAGCTTTGTGTTTAGCTTACTGTAATGTATCTTACCATATTACCATAGCTTAGCTTAGCATAGTCATCACCAACATAGTCATCACCAACATGGCTGATTATATTAGCTTAGCGTTGGTGTGGTAGCAATTCATTTTTTCCATGTAATTTTCTGTTTAGCATAGATCACTGTTTAAGGTTTGCGTGTGTGTGTTCTGGTTGAAGATTGTGTGGTAACAAGCTAGACTAATCTTGTTTCCCCTCTCAATGCGTCTTGTGCAGACGGTCAGAAGGACATAGAGGAGGAGCTAACAACAGGGTTGGAGCTGGTGGACTCCTGTATCCGCTCCCTCCAGGAATCTGGCATCCTCGACTCCCAGGAGTTCTCTACAGGCGACAGTAAGAACGCCCTTCGTCCTTGTGTTTTTACTAAAGCCAGCTTTGAGCCAGGTACCGACCTTTTACCTGAGGAATAAAGTAGTTTTTTGTCCATACACACCAAAGAGACAAGGTGATTTCAATCTTATCTTTTGCAGATCCAGCCAAATAGCCCGATATTTTAAACAAAAAGAAAAGAAAACTAGCAACTTTTAATGCAACTTTTTTTTTTAACTACAACATTTTGAGGCCGCATTATGTCTGTCAAGACTTTAAATGTCAGGACAAATGTCAAGTTTCATCTCTACAATATCACGCGGAAACAGACATATCGTGTGATAGGTCTGCCTCTGAAGTGTCAAGAAGAATGTCAATGCCTGAATGTTTCAATCAGCTCCTGAAGACTTTCCAGATGTCGAGCAGTCTCACCCGTCTACCTCCTCCACAAGCACAAGCCGTTGTCTTCTTGATTCATTCCCTCATGCCCCTTCTTTATTTGATCCTGGTGATGATATTCATTTCCTCCTAAAAGCCACCAGGAGAGTTGGACCTGTCAGGAAACATGCAGCATATGTCAGGGGTTTGAAATGTAAATGATATCTCAGTGAGATGTCAGCGGGCCCCCTTTGAACATAAACGTAAGAGGAATGTACGATTTCAAATCAGCAGCTACAAAAGCAATCACACTCACATTCAGTCTGCTGAAAAGATTTTCAGAGGTTTTGTGCAGGGATCTGGAGACTGTGCAAACAGCATGGTTTGTTGGTGTGTGTGTGTGCGTGTGTGTGTGTGTGTGTGTGTGTGTGTGTGTGTAAGCCGACACGTGCCCATGCCTCTTGCTCCCCACTCCAGCGGTGTTCTATAAATACCCTCTTGATGAAATATTCAAATATGTTGATAGAAAATGCAGGGCACGCATTAGATAAATAAAAGCATCACTGAATGCATGAGGCACCTTGAGAGACCACCAGGCTAGCAGTGTCCCTCTGATGGACTACACAAACTCACACACACACACACACACACATGCCTGTGCACCGACACTTCCCAACTAATGGTAGGAATGATATACTACTACCACCACACACACACACATACACACACTGACAATTTAACGACACACATACCACAAATGTCCAGTAAGAGGCCATAACCATGGTGTCATTCTCTCTCCTGTCGGAGGGATTATGTATTTATGACCTACTCAGCTCCGTAAAGATGTGTGTGCCGGAGGTGATCAGAGCAGCATCACTGGGGGGCTTACTCACAGTGCTATATCAGATGAGTGTCATATGTTAAATAATACACAGTCACCAATCAGAGTCACACGGTCATGTTAAAGAGCGGATTTTGTGTGTGTGTGTATGAATGTGTAGCCCACATTTGGCAGATTTCTAACCATACCCTCTAGTATTAGATTACAATAGTTAAACTTCCAACCAGGTCCATGCTAGCGGTATGATTCAAGGCAGCCTATAACAAAATGAAGAGTCCTCCCTGGTCAGACTAACATTGTTAAATACACTTATAAAACAGGTCAGCTGGAAACAGCTTAGACAGGTATTAAATATTATTTAAATGGCATCAGTGCTATGTAATAACACTCAATGAAGGGATACCCAAGGGTGAGACACCACAAGTATTTAGGCTGTAAGGTATTGAGGAGCTAGGTTTTGTAGAGAAAGGGCTTCCAGGGTTGTCTGGTTGTCGGGAGTGACCAGTGTAAGACGGAAGGCCAGAGGGGTGTGGTTTCTAGTTTCCATTCAAGTTGGCCTCATTCTGCACCAGCAGAGCTCAGTGACTCCTCGTTCCCCCCCTATGAATTATGCATGCACACTCCATCAGAGATGGGAGAGAGAGTAGATCGAGTAAATAGTGGGTGAGGGAGAGTGAAAGGTACGAGACAGAGTACAGTGCTTGAGTGTAAGGGGGGAGAGAGAGAGAGAGAGAGAGAGAGAGAGAGAGAGAGAGAGAGAGAGAGAGAGAGAGAGAGAGAGAGAGAGAGAGAGAGAGAGAGAGAGAGAGAGAGAGAGAGAGAGAGAGAGAGAGAGAGAGAGAGAGAGAGAGAGAGAGAGAACACATGACGGAAAGATGGAGAGAGCAAGGGGGAGGGGCAGGAGTGAGTTAAAGTGACAGACAAGCACAAGGGACAAAAGATGGTGAAGGAAATAACAAGGCAGTTTAAGAGGGTGTCCAGCTATTCACGATTCATTTCAAACTTGTTGTGTACAATTATATAATGTATTTATTCAATTCCTTTGTCTCTTCTTTTATTCCACAAAGGACAAGGATTGCTATCCCAGAGTGCACTGCAGCTCAACAATCAGGATGGGGGACTTGGTTATTCTGCAGGTTACCACAGCAACCAGGGCCTAGCTCTTGGGGAGCAGGTCACACCCCGCAGTGGTCAGGTGGGCGGGGCCGTTCACAGCTACAACCAGGTGTGTTTACACACACACACACACAATGACTCACCCTAACTAACACACCCATGACCGCAGCTCTAATGTCAATGACTTTGTATGACTTTGACTTTCGGCTCTCCTTGTTCCGTTACCTAGGTGACATCTAACCGGGCGGCGGCTCAGCTGGCAGCGGGCGACTCCCCCTCTCAGTCCCAGTCAGACCCCTTTGCCCCCAGCCATGCCAGCGCCTTCCACCTGCCCGACGGCCCGCCCCCTGGAGGCCCCGGCATGTACTACTCCTGCGCCACCCTGCCCGCCCAGCGCGTGAGCTCTCCTCTCTCCATGCAGGCTGTGGGCTCCCCGACCAAGCTTCAGAGGCTGGGCTCCTCTTCAGACATGCCCAGCTACGCAACTCTCCAGCGGGTCTCCTCCCCCAAGCAGTCCCCCAGTCGCCTGGCCAAGTCCTACAGCACCAGCTCCCCCATCAACAACCTGTCCGGTCTGGGGCCCTCCTCCTCCCCGGTCCACATGGGGGCCATGGCGGGCGGGTCATCCCCCCTCCACCACCTCAGCTCCACCGTGGGAAACTACGCCACCCTGTCGCCCACCAAGCGCATGCTGCACTCGGCCGCCGCCGACGGGTTCAAGGTCTCCCACGAGCTGTACGCCAACGCCACGCTGCAGAGGCCCGGCAGCCTGGCAGGTGGGGCTGCACCTAGAGATATACTCGGTGAAAGAGGCTGACGTAGGGGTGTAAATTTACATTTAGTCATTTAGCAGACGCTCTTATCCAGAGCGACTTACAGTAAGTACAGGGACATTCCCCCGAGGCAAGTAGGGTGAAGTGCCTTGCATAAGGACACAACGTCATTTGCCTGGCGGGGAATTGAACCGGCAACCTTCCAATTACTAGCCCGATTCCCTAACCGCTCAGCCACCTGACTCCCTTAAATGGGATACATCTGTTAGGGTTAGCTTGATTTTGGTCCCTTCACATGTGGTCTCAAATCTACCAAAGTGTATTTGTAGTTTTATTGTAGTTAGTTGACTGTTCCATGTGTTGATGTGTTGTGCCTCCCAGGTTCTAGGGGGTCCTACAGCAGCCAGCACAGTCACCTGGGCTCAGAACTACGCCCCCTGCAGTCCCCGGAGCATCACATCGACCCCATCTACGAGGACAGGGTTTACCAGAAACCCTCTCTCAGAGGCCTCAACCAGGGACAGGGTAGGTGTATCCCTGCCCCTCTGCACTGGGCAATCCTCTTCAATATTCTCAGGGCTAAGTCCCCCTCTGCACTATGCACTGACTGAATGATAGGCAAGGGATGAGACTGAGCGAAACACCTGAAACCTTTAAAAGCATTTCATAGCTTATCATTTAACTGTGGCCCCCAATAATCCTGTCGTCACTCTTCAAAAGAGGCAACCAATTTGAACACAAAAGGTATTTGCCACAATGAAACTGGAAATAAACAAATATTGTGCAACTGAATGAGGCCATTGTGTGGAAGTTAATGGTGTTCCAACTGTCAGTGCCCTCGTCTATCTCGTCCAGATGGACCTTTGAAAGTGGGCGTTCGTTGAGCAGGGTGTTTTTCTGTAAATATCACCACTAGGAAAAACTGCTAGAAAGAGCATGAGCTTGTTTATCAACTTCTCACATCGTTTAGCTTATCTCCTTCTCCTCAGATCAGGTACAGTAGGTAAATCCCATTAGGATCCCAACGGCAATTTGCTTCCTAGTCACGGTTCATTATATAATTTGATATCAAATGGAAATTAATTACAATTATGTGAAATAGAGGCCAACCATCGTGGTCAAATGATCCAAACTGTTCCGGTTTCCAGCTTTCTTAACAAGGAGATGTGTTTTCTATTGTCGTCACAGTGTCTAGTTAAACCTCAAACACATTATAATAGTACACATTTCCACTTCATAATACACTTAGTAATGATGTATAGTATGTGTGTCATTATATCCTCTGTTTGACTGCATGTTCTTACTTTGACTTTGCTTTCATCCCCTTTCTTTCCTCACCTCTTATACGCTCTGCTGTTGCTTGTGTTGGTGGTCATGGTGTGGCTGTTCTCTCTCGCTCGACATGCGTGTACGTCTGTGTTTCCGTGGGACTGTGTCGCATGTGTGCATTTGTGTGCGTGTGTGTGTACTCGCTCATTCCTCCCCCCGCTTAGACCCGGTAAACCAGTTTTGTGAAGATATCCTGAACTTTCTACTCTGTCCCTACTTTCCTGTTCCTGCCATAGCCCCGTCCTCCCCCGGTGTTGACTCCATACCCTTGCAGCGCACAGGAAGTCAGAACGCCACAGGGACCTATCAGAGGGCCAGCTTTGCCACCGGCGCCGGCGACTATGGCAACCCCTACCGCACGCTCCAGTTCTGTCCCTCCACCGAGTCACCCTACAGCAAGTCAGGCCCCGCCCTGCCCCCGGAGGCTGCGCTCGCTCGCTCCCCGTCTGTGGACAGCATCCAGAAGGACCCCAGGTCAGTCGCCACGCTACCCCTCCCCCTCGCTAACCCCTGCCCTCCAAACCTGGGTCCAATACCATACGTTCACATACTAGGCGTACACTTGATTTATGGCACCCAGCACACTGACACTAATGAAACAGTGTCAGGCATGCTGCAGGCATCTCAGCTCTGACATAAATCAAGTGAGCCAAATGTATTTGACCCAGGTATGCCACCCTCACTCCTCTACCTCTCAGCCAGGACACAGATGCCCTGTCTCAAACCCCTCAGCCCCTCAGCCCCATTACCCTACCGGCCACACCCCCATTGTACTGTATGCACATCAGACTCAATTTGACAGCATTCGGACAGCCTTCCAACCAACCAATCACAGGGCATGTTGGAGCAATTGTGGAGGTTGAGCCACACTGCTTATAGCTGTCATATGCCCAGTGATGTCAACCAGTGAGCAGGGGGTATGGGGTAAAGGGTCAGTTGGGACAGGGTATTGAGTATTGACCACACAAGCCCCTCCCCTGTCTGTCTGCCAAGCTTGACTGAGAAGCCTGAGAACTTTGGCAATGACTGCTACTTAGAGAATGATGCAGTGTATTTGAAGGACACAGGAAGCTTGTCCTAAACCTCACCTCTCCTCACCTTGGGCTCTTTAAACATGTACATGCTGTATGTGTCTGTCCGTGTGTGTGTGTGTGTTTGTGTGCGTGTGTGTGCGTGTGTGTTTGTGTGTGTGCTTGTGTGTGCGTGTGCATCTCTACAGACAACAGCAAACAATTATAGCCCAGGCTTCTCATTGACACTGTGGATTGTGTGAGGAGCAAGTGCTTACAGACATTGAAGAAAGGACATTGAAATGATTTGAATCTTATATCACTACTGTTTTTATGTCTAAGGGGGAATCTAGGAATTGTTATACATTCTCTCGAAATGTCAATTTTGCCTTTACGTTCATTCACCATTGTTTGTCTTTCTGTTTGTTTCTCCTTTTCTTTCTTTTCCCCACATTGCACTGTATCTGCTGTAGCCCTGGTGTTGACTTTTACAAGCATCATTTGCCGTTTGCACTCTTATCAGTGGATTGACTTGTAATGCATTGCATTTGCTGGCTGCAACCAACTCATACACAGTCAATGATCTTAGCTCAGTTTTTATTTATCATATTCATATTCTGTTAAAGGGTGGGTCTCGCCAAAACAACCAAACCTAGTGTCATTATGTCACACTGATACTGGTCACTGGATCCTGTGATGCTAGAATTAACAACAATAGTTTTTTTTACACCATCGCTTCTGCCTTGATGTAAGGTATGGCATATGAAAGTTTGCTATGTTGCAATGTTGGGTTTATCTAGATTCAGATCAATATGTTGAAGTATTGAAGATAAACCATATCACTATAGGACACCTTGGTATAGCCCCATATTCAATACACCTAAAAGTTACTCGGCATTAAATACTTATTTGAAAAGGATACTGAGAGGATACTATACTCTTCAGAATAACTCAACACTACTCACCAACCTTTTAGGTCTCATTCTTACCCAACGTCGTCTGAATCCAACCATGACTGTGTTTTAGTAAGACCCCTTTTTAACATACACCTCCACCTCAAACCAGTCACCTAGTGCATGTTCTGAACCCAGTGTGAGGATGCAATAACAAGTGTTAAGAAAGACAACAGTCCAGTGAGTATTCTTCCTAATCCTTCTTGTCCAGCTCCTTTTGTGCGAGACACCGATACCTTTTGTTTGTTTCTTTCTGCCTGTCTCTCGGTAGGTACGACCCTGAATTCCTTGTGTGGAATCAAAATCAAGCCGAGCAAAGAATGACAAAGTAATCCAACATTTATTTATTATATTCTATACCTCTCATTCACCAAATCTGTCCTTCATGTTTATATTATGCAGACAACATGTCCTAATGCAGGTGACCTAGTGGTAGTCTCAATATGTATTCCATGACATTGTCTTCTGATTTACATTGACACTAAGCACCTGTTGGATGTATTGGAAACACAGTAGTGATAAACCTTATTGAACATAATGGCCTCACTTGTGTCCTAGAAGTAATTCATTCAAATATCACTTGAGGTTTTCCAGAAAGTGCAGATAATTGATCATTATCTACTGGATCTAGCAGCTGATGAACTATGTATTTCTCGTCAAGATCCATTTCAGTGAGTTTAGCCTTGCAGTTCACCCCTCTATTTTTTGAAGGTCAATATTTTAGGGGGTGTAAGGGGGGGGGGCAGATACACTGCAGATACTTGTGCAAGTCGGATGACTGAATTAGAGATCCATTATCCAAAGGTTACCCATTTTTCTTCTCTCATTCTGTTTGTCCTATCATCCCTTCATCACCTCTATGTTTCTGTCACCATGGTTTCTAAGTGTGCTTCGTTGTGATGGTTTCCTTCTGGGAGTTTCATCCGAACACTGACACTAACTGAAGGGGAAGGTTTGCAATCATTCCCTATTTGTAATGATCTGTTTCTTGGATGTTGCTGACAAATATATTTATAGCTGACCAGTGTGTAGACATGTATATGTTATACTGTATATTTGGGTGTATGTGTCAATGTGTGTCTATGTGTGTGTGTGTGTGTGTGTGTGTGTGTGTGCAGCAGAGGTCAGTGATGACTGACACACTGTGACCTTTATATCATCTCCAACAGGCCCGCTGGGTCTGTCTGCCAAGATCCTGTTCACCCTAGATTGTATGAGGGCCTACTGTAGATCACAGCTTGCACACAGTCACACACCCTCCCACACCATACTGTGTCATGCATACTATCATTCTAGGTTCTCTATCTGTTGTTGTACACGTTTCCAAAACACAATGCATAGACAGGGCCAAACATTCAGATGACTTCAGGCTAACTCTGGTTGATAACTACAGGTCAGGCTGTGTGCCGTATTGCGCTGGTGACCTTTGTGATAGACTGTAGCTTTATCCTTTCTACCTGGAAGTGACCATCATGTGTCATCTACAGTGTGAATGCTGAGCACGCAGCTGCTCTGACAGATGCAACGCAGGGACCATTACCGAGCTTCATTTTTTTTTTATCAAACCGGGAATATGTGTGTGTGCCCTTGTTTGTTTGCAAGCATGAGATGAAGAGACTCATTTGACATGTTTTGCCATACGCATATTTAACCTCTGAACCAACTGTAGTGCTTTCAAAAGCTTACTGTACAGAGCTTAATGGTGTCTGTGTGTGTTGGAGTTGTTTTATTGTTCAACAAGGACTCAGAGCTGACAGCGCAGAGGGCAGAGAGAAGACTTGCTCATTACTGTGTTTGTTTAAACAGATGCTACACATGACTGGGCTGAAGAAGGAGAGGGAGAGAGATAAAGAACAAGAAAGAGAGAGAGAGAGTGAGAGATAAAGAACAAGAAAGAGAGAGAGAGTGAGAGAGATAAAGAACAAGAAAGAGAGAGAGAGTGAGAGAGAGAGATGAAGAACAAGAAAGGGAGTGAGAGAGAGAGAGAGAGAGATAAAGAACAAGAAAGAGAGAGAGTGAGTGACTGAGTGAGTGAGAGAGAGAGATAAAGACAGGCAGGCAGAGCAGACGAGAGCAAGGCAAGGGTAATGACATTGCATGTGGCCGTTGTTTTTTTGTTGTTTGTATTTCTCTTTATTTACAGTCCTCTACCACACACACACACACACACACACACACACACACTCACACACACATACGACTCTTGTGAACCTTGAAGTGTGCTCTCCAAATAACACATAGCCAATGACAGATGCAGACAGATCACAACTAATGAGAGCTGTCCTTGAGTGTTGAATGTTTGCAGCAACCATCTCTGTGGACTGTTAGTCAGACATATGTCAGACTTTGTTATTCCAGATGGTTTAGTTTAATCTGATTAATACTGACATTAGGTGTTAGTTGTGCCAAACCAAATGGACGGACGTCCCTCTTTGGTTGTCTGACTGAGAACTTGAATGAGTCACAATAGTATAGTCAGTGCACTCACCCATCGTAAGCCTGAGTCAGATATCCCCTCCAGACAGATAGGCAGACAGACAGACATGCAGACAAACAGACATCAAAAACACCAGCCTAAAGAAAATGTGTTTTAGAGGTGCTAAATTATAAAAACAATTTAGAATTGAGTAATAATTCCTTCATTGTGGAGGCAAAGTGTTGGACTGCGTGAAGCATGGCGGTCTGTATCCCGATGCAAATGTTGCCAGCTATGTGGTGGGGAGATAAGTTCACCTGGATGCTTCTAGACAAAGGATCAGGGTGACGAGACGTCTCAGACTCAGGAGTTAGTCTCAATTCACTGACTCGCCAAATGTTACATTACTTTCTGCTCAGGGATTTTGTGCCCCTCCTCCTCGCTCACAAAAATACACAACTAGACACTACCTTTCCCTCCCAAACACAAACACACACACACACACACACACACACAGAGAAACACATATCCAGCCAGGCAGGGAGGCTGAGAGTGAAGACAAGTGACTGGTGCTGGTGATGAAGAGCGAGCTGCCATTTTAGTGCTCAGGAGAAGAGAGACTTTGAGAGGCCAGATTAGCAAAGCCTGGAGGAATACTGTATAGTATAGGGACACTTTAGCAGCCAGTCTAGCATGTTATTGACACTAGTGTGAGGGAAGGAGAGAGCAGGAAGCAAGTAAGGGGGTGGAAGGGATGGAAGAATGAGCAGGGAGAGTCTAGGGAGGATGGAGGAGAGGGCAGAGTGAGGGATGCTGGGAGAGAGAGTGAAGGCAGGGAAATGAGCAGGCAGGGCGAAGGGGAAGGGCAGAGATAAAAGGGAGGACAGGAATAGAGAGTAGGGTGGTGGAAGTGGGGGACGAGAGCGCTGAAGAGAAGAAGGCAGATATGGCAGAGGAAGGGACAGAGAGTAGAGGGAGGTAGAGAGAGGGAGGTAGAGAGAGGGAGGTAGAGAGAGGGAGGTAGAGAGAGGGAGGTAGAGAGAGGGAGGTAGAGAGAGGGAGGTAGAGAGAGGGAGGTAGAGGGAGGGAGTGAGAAAGGGCTCCTTGTCTTGGTTGTGTGAATCAGCAGATTCTTTGATTGGTCTCTCATTCTCTCCTGAAAGGAAGCTCGTCGCTACAAATCACCTCATTTAGACTGCTCTCCTCCTCCCCTCTCCTCCCTTTTCCTCTTCTATCCCCCCCTCATCTCCTCTCTCCTCCGCTCTCCACTCCACACATCTCCTCCCCCGTTCTCTCATGTATCCTCCTCCCCTTTCCTCCTCTCTCCTATTGATACTAAAGACCTTTAAAGGTACAGAATCAGAGAGCGATAGAGAGAGAAATAATGAGACGTAGATAGGGAGCTAGACAGAATGATCTCCCCCTTTCAAGGTTGCGCTGGTATGATACGTGGAATGTTGGAGAAGGAGAAGAGACGGCACGAGGGGAGGGAAAGAGAAAACAGTGACATCATCATGGTCGGCCTCCCAGTCCTAGTCCCGGTGGCTAGGGGTGAATAATGTCTCTCATGGTGATTCTGTAATGAAGGAAAGAAATGGCTAACACAGGGCCCTGAGGTCTCTGTGTGTGTGTGTGTTTGCGTGTGAGTGCAAGCGTGTGTGTGTGTATTTGTGTGTGCGTGTCCGGGCTTTTAGTCAGACCACTGAATCTTTTGGGGCTGGTGCCTCCCAGTCCCAGCCTGCTCTTCCCCATGCCCTGTAAAGGGACAGTGGGCCTGAGGAACACAGCACAATGTCAGGAATATACAACACGGCAGTTTATGAGGACTGCTTTCATGACTACACACATCCACAGGATGTCTATGTACCCTTGTACTGTAGACAGTTTGTGAGGGCACTCTCCAAATGAAGTGTCCACCAACATTGTTGGCTGGTTCACGAGCTATGTATCCAAAGTAGGAAAGTCACAGGACTCAGAGGGACACTCAAACTTTGGAATAACTGTAGGGGACAAAAAAAAAGAGCTTTACAGTCATCCACGAGAAAAGAACCTTTTTTGAAAAGCGGCCTTTTTTTCTTCACACATCCATTGGTTGATAATTTGCAGGTCCCATTGGTCATTTTCCAATCCGTTCTAATCCGGCCCCCTCTGTGTTCCTTTGATGCCAGTGCTGCACACACAGAATGAGATAGGTTGTGACGGCTGCACCCCAGTCAGCTCCCATAACTCAACAATGCCCTGCCCTGGCGCCTAGTGCCAGCCAGCCCCGTGTAGCTATGGAGCATGCTCGCTTGGTGCAGAGGGGTTCAGCTGTGGATGGAGGGGGCTGTCGGGCGACCTGGCGTGGGCCCAGCCTGGGGATGGGCAGAGGGAGGACTGGAGGATTGTCTTCCCGGTGACGTGGAGGAGGCATGCGGCCCCCTGCGGTGTGCTAGGGAGGACGACCTCCCAGTCACACTCACAGCCCGGCTCCCTCTGCCTCCTGGTGAATATGGAGGGAGGGATGGGAGGGAGGATTGGAAAGGATGAGAGGGACCGGAGAGTAGGAGAGATAGAGAGGGGTGGAGACGAGGGAGAGAAGAGAAGAGGGGAGAGGAGAGGAGAGGGAGAGGAGGGGCTGACTGAGGAGAGGAAAGGAGAGAGCTTCAACGCTTCACTGACCTTCCTGAGAGTTTGCTCCTCTCTATAATGGGCATAGTGTGGTCGAGTCCTCTTGACAAGGGTGTGTGTGAACGGGTGTGTGGACGTTCTTGTGGGTGTGTGCGTGCATGCCTGCGTGTGTGTGTACACGTGTGTACGTGTGTGTGTGTATGTGCTTGCCTGTGTGTGTGTGTGTGTGTGTGTATGTGCTTGCCTGTGTGTGTGTGTGTGATGTCGTTCCCGAGATGTAGCTGGTCCCGAGGCTCCTCTTCCCGTCAGACTGTGTTCATCATCTCTGCAGCTGCCAAGACGTGCACAACAGCATCAACTGTTCTAGCTCCGCTGCCGTTCACACACTCACGCACGCACGCACACACGTACGTACACACAACCTCCCCCTAATCTCGCACAGTCTCTCTGTTCTTACCAACGCTTTCACATCTAACCCACTGCCTCCCCCACAATGCACACACTAACCATCCCAAACACACACAAACACATAGACCTAGCCCTACTTCCTCTCAGTTCTCCACACCACACATCTTAAGTAATGTGATAGCTCGGTAGAACTCGTTTACTCTGATTGATCCTCCGTCCCTGAGAGACTCTGTGACATATCACGTTAGCTAGAACTGGGCATGCGTGACGTCGCGTCAGTGCGGTTAAATGGGGCGCAGGTGTGTGTGTGTTTGTGTGTGTGTGTGCTTGTATGGGTGAATGTGTGTTTGTGTGTACGTAGGCGGCTGTGATGGTTTGAGGTTTGGCAGGTGCTGATGTGGGAAGGTGCTGATTTGATCTGTTGAGGTTTTCACACGGGAGTCTCACTGCCTTTGCCTGTGTGAGCGTGGTGTGTGTGTGTGTGTGTGTGTCAGTGTGTCTGTTTGTGTAAGAGGACAGAGCAGGAATAGGACCGGGTTACTGTCATCCTAAGGCCTGACAGGTGAACACTCCAACACCAGAGCCAACATGATCAGAAGATCTCGCACCACCTTGTCAGGACATGAACCCCAGTTCTTCATTCAGGATATCTTAAACAGAACACATGGCCCAAGTTCCATCCCATTACAGACTTGTTGGCAGGAACACACAGTATCCTGTCTGTCTTTCTGCCAAGCGTATCATGTTTGCTATAAAGGTAGCGCATTCACGCTTTACACACACCTTCTGACAGTGTTCATCACCCATGCTCCTGTTTAGACAGTGTGATGATGTAGACACAGGCCACGTGGGGGGGGGGGGGGGGGGGGCTGAAGTGGAACACAGGGCATGGACAGAAAGAGTGTTCAACACGCTAATCTTCTGCGTATGTGTGTGCGTTTGGTGTGTGTGCGTGTGTGTGTGTGTGTGTGTGCACGTACGTCTGTGCTTGCGCACGTGTGTGTGTGTGTATGCGTGTGTGTGTGTTCTGTTTGTTTGGGTCTTGTCCCTGAAGGGAGTTTGGCTGGAGGGACCCGGAGTTGCCGGAGGTGATCCAGATGCTGCAGCACCAGTTCCCCTCGGTCCAGTCCAACGCCGCTGCCTACCTGCAGCACCTCTGCTTCGGAGACAACAAGATCAAGTCTGAGGTAGGGTGTGTGCGTGTGTATGTGTGTGTCTGTCTGCTGTGCCAGGGCATCTCATCAAATATACAGTCAGTCACTCATTACTGTGGTAGTAGACTCTAACAGCCAGCCCCCAACCACACAGACACACACACACACACACACACACAGACACACACACACACAGACACACACACAGACACACACACACACACAGACAGACAGACACACACACAGACACACACACACACAGACAGACAGACAGACACACACACGTGACTGTAGAGTGATAGGAAGGAACGGAACTAACACAAGAGTGCCTATTAATATAGTATAAGTGATGAAGGGTGATGGAAAATAGAATGATTGAACACACACACACACAGAAACCCACACAAGCATAAGCTTATGTAACAGAGGTGGTATGATGAATCATGCTCACATGAGGATGTATAATCTAGGCTAGGAATGGGGATAGCCATGTGTAGTCACCCACAGTAACTTACTCTATACGTAAAGCACATTCATGTTACTGTAAGTAGGAAAACATGTTTGCATCACAAACGTCTGTTTGTTGGAATCTGGATGTTTTATCTAGAAGATACATCCTGACTGGGAAGTCTCAACTAAACTGATCCAAGACCATGTAGACTGATCCAAAACAACATACATTAAACATAGTTCCAGGCTATGATATGGTTTACCTTTGGAAATAGTACAATTGCACAAATGGATGCTGCTACATTGGCACGATGAATGACCTACTTAGCCACACAGTATGAGGATAAATATGAACTTCAAGCTAATTGGTTCGTCCTCGTTTTTTGTCTATCCCGATTGGTCAGATACGGAGACAAGGCGGGATCCAGCTGCTGGTGGACCTACTGGATCACCGGATGACGGATGTTCACCGCAGCGCGTGTGGAGCGCTGAGGAACCTGGTTTACGGAAAAGCCAACGACGACAACAAGATCGCCCTGAAGAACTGCGGGGGGATCCCCGCCCTGGTGCGCCTCCTCAGGAAGACCACCGACGTGGAGATACGAGAGCTGCTCACAGGTACCTGCTCTGCTCATCCTCGTCCAATCACGTGGCCGATAACAAACATGCCCCTTCTGCTGTCCAATTACGTGGCCGATAACAGACATGCCCCTTTCTGCTGTCCAATCATGTGCAGCAGCTGATCAGAAACACACCAACCCCACCGTCCAATCACATGCCGGGTCACAGTTATTTAATCACCTGTCTTGTAAATAATGGGGAACATTCTCACTTAGGATTTAAAATAGGACAAATGGACCTGACTGATTTTCAGCACAGCCAGCAGGCTTATTGAGAAATCATGTTTTAATGCGATTATATATTTATTTCCTTGTAGGGTTGGGTTGGGTTTTAAGCTGAAAATGCGTAGGACATGAACGGTTTGCACCGGTACTGTCTTAAAGAAGATTACCATATAAATTAGAATGCAATTCAAAGGACGGAGCACATATTCCCTCCTGTCACAAATTAATCAGCTGCTAGAAAGACCTGCCATACCCACGGGTACTCCTCCCCTTCTCCTCTCCTCTCATCCTCTTCTCTCTTCTCTTCTCCTCTCCTTTCCTTCTCTTCTCTCCTCTTCTCTTCTCTTCTCTTCTCTTCTCTCCTCCTCTTCTCCTCTATTCTCCTCTCCTCCTCTTCTCCTCTCTTCTCCTCTCCTCCTCTTCTCCTCTCCTCGCCTCACCTCTCCTTTTCTCTCCTCTCCTCTCCGCTGGTCAGAGGGATTAAGTGCGAAGGTGGCCTCTGTAGATCACATCAGAGACAGCCAAAACAAATTTACTTTATCTTTAGCACTGCTCCAGTTCACCCCTTCATACTCTCTTTTTTATTTTTTATTTTGATCTCTGTCTCTCTCTCTCTCTCTCTCTCTCTCTGTCTCTCTCTCTGTGTCACTCTCTTGCTCTCTCACTCTCCCTCTTTTGCTCCCGCTGGTCTGGAGCTGAAGTCATTATTCAGTGGGATACTGCCCACAACCCCACAGCCCCAAGACCAAGCTGCAGTATAGCAGACAGATCCAATCTCTTCCTCTCTCTCTCTCTCTCTCTCTCTCTCTCTCTCTCTCTCTCTCTCTCTCTCTCTCTCTCTCTCTCTCTCTCTCTCTCTCTCTCTCTCTCTCTCTCTCTCTCTCTCTCTCTCCCCCCTCCCTCTCTCTCTCTCTCTCTCTGTCCCTCCCTCTCTCTCTCTTTCTCTCTCTTATTCTCTCTCTATCTCTCTCTCCTCTCTCTCTCTCTCTCTCTCTCTCTCTCTCTCTCTCTCTCTCTCTCTCTCTCTCTGTCCCTCTCTCTCTCTCCCTCTCCCTCTCTCTCTCTCTGTCCCTCCCTCTCTCTTTCTCTCTCTTATTCTCTCTCTCTATCTCTCTCTCTCTCTCTCTATTCCTTTCTCCCTCTCTCTCTCCCTCTCTATCTCTCTTGCTCTCTCCCTCTCTCTCTCTCTATCTCTCTTGCTCTCTCCCTCTCTCTCTCTTTTGCTCCGCTCACTTTCTCTGATGATGTAAAGCTCAGGCAATTAACCACTTTCATCTGTCGAATGAAAGGCTCTCACCATGGAAATGTGGCATTTTAGGCATCTGGAGATATCTATCATGTCCCCGCCCCGCCAGCGCTGCTGTAGGCACGGCCTTTCATTTGTGGCAACACGGCCACGCCGCGGCAATGCTGCGCTCTCGGCCCGCACAAAGTGATGCTCCCCTGCAAGATTACTGTCTGCGCTAATTACCGACGCGTAGCTAGTCATTTCGATGCACGGACCACGAGGCAAAACAAGGCATCTGATAAGAGTGAAGCAGATCCACTGGAGTGTAATTACACCGTTGTTGTTCATCCAAGGGTGAATGGAGCTGAAGAATGACGGGTGCTTGGCTGTAATTGCCTTCATAAAGGAGGTGTGGTGGGGTGGCGGTGGGGGGGCACGGGGGGTGAGGGGGGGTGGAGGGGGATAGGAGTGAAGGTCAGCTAGAATTATGATGTGTGGGGTTGGCCGCCAAGGTTATCACAATCAGGGTTGAGTGTGTGCTTGTGTAGGTGTGTGTATGTGTGGCATCTTGACAAATCATAGTGTTTTGTGATGAGGAGCGTTGTGAAGGACCCTCCCACCCCGAGTGCTGTGTGTGTCCGACGCTCGCTAATCACTGTGTGGAGTTGACCTTTGGTTAACAGCTGCATTTGCGATCGTGTAAACACATCAAAAACACAACTAACGCTTTTAGCCACGGCAGACTGGAAGTTATCGCCTCTGGCACGTCAGGAGGACCTGAGGAGGATGCTCCCTAGATCCTGCGCTTATCGGATGTTCTAGAGGTTCAGGCCATAGGGAAGCAAGGCATGCCCGAACATGCTAAGTCCCTCTTCTAGTTTGGAGGAAGATGGGAGCAGAGTAGAAACAAAGAGTTGAGGAGAGGAGAGGCCATCTCTATCTTTCCCTCGATGTGTGTTGTTCCTTCTCCGTGCAGAAGCCAGTTGCTGAAGGGAGGGATATAATTGGTAGGCGAGAGAAAAGTCCCTCCATTTTCGAGGTTGGCTGGTTGCACATTAAATTATAGAGAAAGATCACAATCTAGGGAGCCTTGGGTGCAGGCTGCAGTTTATTGCACAGTCATGACTGCCCCTCACAAATCTGCACCAGGGGGACAAATACGCTTGCTTTGGTTGAAGCTGCTTTGGTGAGCAGATGCACATACGAGCCTCATTAAACATTTACAGAAGCTACCATTTCTACATTTAGGAGGTCTTGTTGCATTCCGAAAGTGAGTGGAGCAGCTAAAATGGACGTTCATTCCGTTATTGACTCTCATATGTTTTTATTGATTGTACGTCATTGTGTGTATGTACGCCTGTGTGTGTGTGTGTGTGTGTGTGTGTGTGTGTGTGTGTGTGTGTGTGTGCGACCCAGGCGTGTTGTGGAACCTGTCGTCGTGCGACGCCCTGAAGATGCCCATCATCCAGGACGCCCTGGCGGTCCTGACCAACGCCGTCATCATCCCGCACTCGGGCTGGGACACGTCGCCCCACCAGGAGGACCGCAAGCTGCACCTGCACTCCTCCCAGGTGCTCCGCAACGCCACCGGCTGCCTCAGGTCAGTACGGGTCGCCCCCACACGGCCCTGCAACAGCTCAAAGGTCAAACACACACCGTAGATCCGTCAGTACGGGTCGCCTTGTTTCTTTGAATAACCGTTTGCTGTCGCCAAAGCAGCAGCTATTCTCTCTGCAGTCCTACGCGAATCTCATGCGGAGGACATGTTAATTGCACGGTGACAGCGTTTGATCCGCATCTGCTCCTGTAGAGGTCAAATGTCAGCTAGCTGGTCACAACAGAGGTCATGGCAGGTCATGTACAGTCAGCATTTCAGAAAGGTGGAAGGTTGTGGTGTAGCTGTGGAGGCCACTGAGGCTGGCCTCTCTTTAAGCCTCGGTACAGTACTCGGGCGGTACTATCCAGGCTGGCTTTGCAAGCATTCCAAATTACAGTGTATATGTGTTTGGCACATAGTCCTTCAACACGACAGTGGAAGTGTATAAGTCTATATCAGCTACACAAATGAAAGAATGCTTTCAATGCAGTGGTTTGAGAAATCTATCCAGGGTCCAAATCCTCAAGCTTCTCTCCCTGCTAACAGCAACACATTTATGGATACTTGGTCTCTGTACTTGGTTGTACATTTTCAATAGATGAATGGAATATTGATTAATACAGGGCTGTGATACAGCAGAAAATGAACATTGCCAGGCCTGGACTGGCCAGGCAAGCATTATCCCTCATGATCATCATTATGTCTGTGTCTGGATGCAACACATAGTGTCCACTCAGCAAACTGGGGGAAGAACAGAGAGAGACAGAGCGAGAGACAGAGAGAGAGAGAGGGTTTGGGGGGAGAGAGAGAGAGAGTGTGGGGAGTGATGGGGCCTGGGGCTTTGGGGAAACCCTGGCAGCACTGTTCACACACTGTAGCCCAGCATGTTTATAGCTCAGTTATCTGGACTGTCCCTCTGTTGAACTGAACCACGGTTTTAATGCAGCTCATGTTAGGGTTATAAATGTCAGCCCCAGTGTGGGTGAATCATCTGTCTCTCTTTGTGCATTGGTCTAGTAATACTCAATGGCAACAAAGTGTGAGTTTGAAAGTTCTCGCTAATGCTATGCAGACACAAGTACATACACACGGTCACACATACATACACGCTCAGACAGGGCGTGTTATGTATCTTACCTTGTCAAAGAGTCTATGATTAACACAAACAGAAAGCCAGGGGAGAGGCACCGCATTGGCTTCTGAGATGCATTCCCATTCTCACAGGACCAATCATCAGTGCTGCAGCGTTCTGTGTCTTGTTGGCTTGCTGAGAGTGAGTAGGTGGTATATTAATGGTGTAATGATGTGCTGAGTCATGTTAGCTGCCGGTAGTGAGGAAAGCTTGTGAGTCCCTTAGCCCAGCGAGCTAATCCTGGAGCGTCATGGCCCGTTAATGAGCACCGGGGCTCCTAGCGATCGAGGCACGGCAAAACTCCGGATGGCTCCCACATGCTCGTGTCACCCCCCACCCCTCTTGTCGCCACGGGAGATGGGCTGCCGCGCCATTGCCGGTTGTCGCCGGTTGTCACGGCAACAGCTGACAGGAAACGCGGCGGGCTGATTGGCGCTCTCGGCTGGAAGTCTGCTTGGGATCATCTGGCTACAGACAGCGACCATGTCTGTATGTCTGTACAACCACACCCAGCTGGTTAACAGTAGGAGAGTCTAGCACTGAGCACTGTCTGTCACGCACCACACTCACAAAGCCTTGTGGAGAATGTGTCATCGCTAGTCTGACTGGTCTGTACAGTAAATTAGATATCTAGATATTATAGAGGTATAGAGTAGTGGTGATGGATATATCTCTTACCAAAAGCACTTAAGCATTTCATTTAATGTGAGTGTGTTTGGACAGCTACTGAACTACTTATGAGACAACACTAAAATACTTGTTGACTCACAGCTGTGTGGTGGAGGGATGAGAATATGGCCAGGGTGTCTCTGTCCAGAGGTCATCTCTGCTGTGTTTCTGAAGCAGGGAACTGTGACCTTTTGTGTTGTTGTTCTGTACTGATAAGACAGGGTTGAGCTGATAGATAATAGCCTCAGACCCCCCGCTCCATTTCTCTCTTCCTCTCCTCTCTCTCCTCCCTCTCTCTCTCTTTCTCTGTCTTTCTCACCTCCACTCTCACCTCCATTATCCAGTCAACTCATCAATGCCAGGCTTCTAAATGCAGCTCTATAGACAAGATTGATCCAGGCTTTGTCTCTTTGGCCCTTCCCAAAGCAGAAATAGTGTGTTCCGGACAGTGGATGAGGTGAGGTGTGTTGCTCAGACTAGACCAGACCAGACCAGACTAGATCAGACCAGACCAGACCAGACTCCACCTGACCAGATCAGGCCAGGCTGGTATCTTAGTTGGTGGGTTCGTTGGCTGGCTGGCTGGCTTGCTGACTGGGTGGTTGCTGGGTTTCTGTTTGTCTGGCTGGGTGTCTGGAGGGTGGGTTGTATGTTTGATTGGATGGTTGTATGCTTAGCAAGCTTACTGACTGTATAATTTGTTAGAATCTCTTAATACAATGCCATTTAAGACAAGCTGCAGAGAAAGTAAGTAAGCCAGACATATGACTTGTAGAGTCAAATGCAACCTTCAATATGGACATGCATCAATATTTTTAAGGTTACACAGCTTGGAAAAGACCATGCTTACATACTATATCATGTGGAATGAAAATATATCTCAATTCACAGTACATGTCAAAAGATGTGTTGACAATCTGTATGTGTGTGTGTGTGTGTCGCAGGAACGTGAGCTCAGCGGGAGAAGAGGCGAGGAGGAGGATGAGGGAGTGTGAGGGGCTGACAGACGCTCTGCTCTACGTCATCCAGACCGCCCTGGGCAGCAGCGAGATCGACAGCAAGGTACCCTACTACTTCCTGTCCCCTCTCCCCTTCGCCCTCTCTGGAGGATGTGCACAACATGTGGAAGTGGGGAGGGCAGACCATAATATTCACATCGACGATTAAAGGCAGAAGGGGAAAGACGTAGAAAAAAATCCTGGCGAGGTGAAAGTCGAAACGACTTTGAAGCAGGCTCCGGTTTTGGAAACACTTCATACGTGTCCAGTACTTGGCACACATAGTTTTGCTTCTGGGACTTCCTTGCACATGTACCCTCCAATGTACCTTCAACATCAACACATGTACCCTCCAATGTACCTTCAACATCAACTCAATTGTTCTCTTTTCTTTACTCTACATAGAGGCAGGCAGTGGGTTCTCTACATGCACACTGTACTCTACATATGTGCTCCAAAAGAGCTAAATGAGGTCCCTGGTTTGTGTGGGTCTAGGGGGAGGCTCTTTGTTCTCTGTCTGTTGGACTTTCAGCAAAAACCTGTTAGAAGGAGATCTGGCAGCTCTAATCCCACTGAAATCCTTGAGCTGATCAAAGTCTCCATCAGTCTCTCCATCCCTCCACAGTAGTCGGCCTCTCTCTTTCACTCTTTCTATTCTCTCTCTCTCTCTCTCTCTCTCTCTCTCTCTCTCTCTCTCTCTCTCTCTCTCTCTCTCTCTCTCTCTCTCTCTCTCTCTCTCTCTCTCTCTCTCTCTCTCTCTCTCTCTCTCTCTCTCTCTCTCTCTCTCTCTCCCTCCCTCTCTCTCCCTTCCCTGCCTCTCCTCCTCTGATGTATGCCTGCCTGGATGATGACTACAATAGGATTAGCAGAACCACAGTGTACTACTGGGCCCTGGACCCAGGCCAGAACCACAAGCTAGCTCACCGGTCTCCATTAGCCGGGAGGCACTCCAACACATGCAGCAATTCTGAACACCATAAGAATCAGTCTTAACAAAGACGCTAAATATTCATTAGTTAAGGGATTTCCTGCCTGTTGATTGTTGCGCATAAGGAATCCCATCGGGGGCCTCTGGATAATCTCAATATTCGCAGGAACATCAACAGTACGACACAGACAGCATAGATTATTGATTAAGCATAGAGGAATACAAAAATAGGTCTCTCAATACTTGATCCTCATTTATCTGTCTCTCTCCCATCCCGTCCCCTCCCTCCCTCCCTCCTTCCTTCCTTCCTTCCTTCCTTCCTTCCCTCCCTCCCTCCCTCCCTCCCTCCCTCCCTCCCTCCCTCCCTCCCTCCCTCCCTCCCTCCCTCCCTCCCCCCCCCTCCCTCCACCTCCCTCCCCTCCGCCTCCCTCTCTCCAGACCATCGAGAACTGTGTGTGCATCCTGAGGAACCTGTCTTACCGCCTGGCGGCTGAGACGTCCCAGGGCCAGCAGGTGGGCAGCGAGGAGCTGGACGGCCTGTTGTGCGCCGACGCCAGCGGGAAGGAGGGCGAGAGCTCCGGCTGCTGGGGCAAGAAGAAGAAGAGGAAGAAGGGGCACGACCAGGTGGGCGGAGGGAGCACTTGATTTGACTAGGGGGAAGGAGTGCACCGAAGCAATTACATAGATCAGTTTCTTGACTTGCTGTTTAATGTACCTCACAACTGGCACTCTGAAGGTACACTGAAGGTTTGAATACATTTGGGTGAAATCAAGCGCACCGGAAATTTTGCATTTGCAAATAGATATTAGATCAGGTCTGGTAGATATGACGTGCAGACTAGCAATGAGCTATGATGGTATTATGATTTAAAACAAATTGTCCACTGTCCATTGAGGATTACGCAGAAATCAAAGTCCCCCATGCCTTTTAGAGCGTAGCTGCAGCTGTCTGTAAAAAGAATGACCGACATGGACTGGTTGTCATGGGGATAAGCATGATGTTGTCAGTTGAGTGGCTCATTCTGTTGTTAGTTGAGAGGGTGGCTAACAAAGCCGTATTGAAACCCAAACTCTTCCGGGCTGCCAGGGAAAGTCGTCAAGGTAATTGATGAGTTTCAACACGGCAGCCAAGCACAGCTCCAGGATCAGCCTCTGCTCCCTGCGTCCAGACCTCCGCCAGCAGTAGGACACATCCCCAAACTGATCAGAGATCGGGGGTCTGACTGAGACAGACCCACTCCGGGGTTCTGTTTCTCTCCATCACAGCTGTGTGCAATTAGTGAAACAGCAGTGGGGCCGGGGGAGAGGGAGGGGGGAGAGGCTGCATCTAATGGATAATTACTCATTTACTCATTTTCGGGGGTTTTATCTCTGAAAGGGGAGGCTGAAGAAGAGATGATTGACATGACGGAGCTTTGTTTTATTTTGACCAAGAAATCTGAGAAAGACTGGGAGTCTTCTGATTCTGATCTTCGATCTCTATCTTCTCCATCTGACTTCAACTAGACAAACGCTGACTGTGGGATGGTGCAACCACTGTGCCTTGTTGCACAGCAGGGCAGCCAATCCAGTCGCTCCAACAGCATGCCTACTGGTAGCAAAGAGGTACTGCAGCAGCAGCAGTGTATCGCTGGTATTGTGTGGTAGCCCCTCTCCAATCTTCTCACCCTCCAGTGGGATGGCGTGGGGCCCTTCCCCGACTCGGCGGACCCCCCTAAAGGTATCCAGATGCTGTGGCACCCCACCATCGTGAAGCCCTACCTCACCCTGCTGTCCGAGTGCTCCAACCCAGACACCCTGGAGGGGGCGGCGGGGGCTCTGCAGAATCTGGCCGCCGGCAGCTGGAAGGTACAGCACTGCCGACTGTGGTAGACGGATAGAGGAGTATATAGTCAACTGTACTATAGTATAGTGCTACTCTCATAATGTGGAGTTGGACATACTAACTCATAAGTAACCCTTTCCTCACCCTCGTATTATGAGCTGTGAACTCACACAGTTTTGGTATAAAAGCCTGTCTGTCCTCTCCTCCTCTCCTCCACTCGTCCTCTCCCTGCTCTCTGCTGCCCCTAGTGGTCGGTGTACATCCGTGCGGCGGTGCGTAAGGAGAAGGGCCTGCCCATCCTGGTGGAGCTGCTCAGGATCGACAACGACCGCGTGGTGTGCGCCGTGGCCACCGCCCTCAGGAACATGGCCCTGGACGTCAGGAACAAAGAGCTGATCGGTGAGCCTCCCTCCCTCCCATACGCCCCGCTTTGCGTGTGCATGTGGCAGAGCTCCCTCACCGAGAAACCGAGGGGTGCGGCTCTTTGTGCTCTTTCCCTGTTTGTGATCCCCTGCTGATACCGAAACATTAGTGATCTCCCTAATAAACTTCGCTGTCTGTCGGACCTCCGGGTTTCCATGGCAACTGCTCCCTGCCGTCTCCTGTGGCTGTTGCTGCGTGCTGAGCAGACGCTCGTCGTGTCGCGCCGCTTCGCGCCACAACACACATGCCTCTGGCTTGATGGAATAATGGGTTACCCTCAATTATCGCCTATTTACATGTTGGCATGATGTTAACCAGTAAAACCCAATCTGAAAGGCACACAGACACATGCTGCAACGATGTGAGAACTCTGTCTAGACAGAGTCTAGGTTGTCTCGCTGTTTACCTCCTGCTCTGAGCTTTTCATGGGATTATAGACACTGATTCAATAGAAAAATATACGAAATAAATGTGTAGACGCATACTAAATAAAAGATACATTGTTTTGGGAGATTCCTAAGTTAAACAGTCATTCAAAACTATGCTTTTGTAGCCTTACATTTTTTACATTTACATTTATTCATTTAGCAGACGCTTTTATCCAAAGCGACTTCCAAGAGAGAGCTTTACAAAGTGCATAGGTCACTGATCATAACAACGAGATAGCCACAAAACATTGCGAGTAGCCAAAACATGAAGCACACATTGTGAACAACCAAAATAAGTGCCAAAGGGAAGAACCATAAGAGCATGTAGTTAAACAAGTTACAATTAAACAACATGAGCTGCTATAAGTGCAAGTGTACCTGTAGCCTTGGGCATTTGAAGAATTCCCCAGTATCTGACTGAGGTTTTTTGTAATTTTTCATGGTTACAGAGTGTACGTGTCTGTGTAAATTCATGTGTGTTTGTACAGTATGGTCTCCAGTGATCAGGTCGTGCTCTGAATCTCAGTGGTTGAAGCCACTCTCCCAGACCTGCCTTTAACATTATTAGTGTTTCCTGTGAAAACTCAATTTCGCGGGTGCCTATCGAGGGCCTTGACATTTCCCTCAGCGCCCTGGCTGTCGTGTCCTCAGGCCTACAGCGTTGGCCGGGTCGTAATGAAGCCCTGCTTGAGCCCACGATGGATGGTTTAAGCCCTCGACATATAGGACCTAGCTGTAAATGTCATCGGTGAAATCTCTGTGCGAATTCTTCAATTATTACAAGTTGGAAGATTTGACTTGACTTTTTTCAGAATATTCAGATAAGGATCTATGTCTGCTCTGTTCTCTCTTCTCTCTTTTTTTAGTTCTGGTTCCCTGTGACTTTCACTCAAATCTTTCGTCAGGGTGTCCTTAAACCCAGAAGTGCCCACATAATCAGAGCACCACTAATCAAACAATGTTACATTTCAGAGTACCACTTTCCAGAATGATCCCATGTGCCCCTCTGGTGAGAAAAGTACCGCTAGTGTTTTTCTGATACTTATGTGTATCTGGAGGGCGGTAGCCAAGGCCTTCACCCACCTGGGACTGTAGACAATGGCCTTGTGTCTGACATCCCAGGCTTCAAAGCTGGGCATGTTAGCAGGGCCCTGTAAGCTCTGACCAGGTCACACTGGAGGTCAGGGATCAGACTTCTGACTTCAACTGGCTGTCACTCACAAAGCCAGCTATTCATGTCTCCATGATCCCCCCCCTGTGATTCTACCAATGGCATATATAAGATGGATTTTATAGTCCCTGCAAATATTCCTTCAGAGGACAAGAAGTACTGTTTATTGCATGCAACAACAGCCTAAGGTCCATACTCAATGGATATAACCAAACTCTTTGCATCCCTCTCTCTCTCTGTATCTCTCTCTCTCTCCGCTCCAGGTAAGTATGCAATGAGAGACCTGGTTCACCGGCTGCCGGGGGGCAACAACAACAACAGCAGCGGAGGAGGCGGGGCCAGCAGTGGCATGGGCAAGACCATGTCTGACGACACCATCACGGCAATCTGCTGCGCGCTACACGAGGTCATCACCAAGAACATGGAGAACACCAAAGCTCTGAGAGACGCGGGGGGCATCGAGAAGCTCATTGGCATCGCCCGCAGCAAAGGAGACAAGTAGGTGGCGGTTTGAGCTGCTCTCCGCTGACCGTGACCCTACGTCCACGTGGGTGGTGCCTTGTCATTTCCTGCTGTTCCTCTGAGGATAATTTGGCTTGTTTTTCTTTCACTCTTGAATTCCCAGACACACGCCTAAAGTGGTGAAGGCGGCCTCGCAAGTCCTCAACAGCATGTGGCAGTACAGAGACCTCCGCAGCCTCTACAAGAAGGTACTTACATTTACATTTAGTAATTTAGCAGACGCTCTTATCCAGAACGACTTACAGTAAGTACAGGGGCATTCTCCTCGAGGCAAGCAGGTTGAAGTGCCTTGCCCAAGGACACAACGCCATTCAGCGTGGCCTGGAATCGAACCAACAACCTTCTGATTAATAGCCCAACCCCCTAACCACTCAGCCATCTGACCCCCACACCTTCCTAGTCCTGACTCAGGGAGTTCCCTGCTTAAGGACAACCATACATAATGGCTGGAAAGGTCCTTTTCCAATGGGTGGTTACAACTCTATAATCAGCACAGTTTGGAGCTGTAACTAGGTTACTGGGACCTCTACATATGAAGGGAAAGGATAAGAACGTTTCCAGACAAACTGCTAGCTTTCCTTCCACAAATCTCATTTGGAGAGAAAAAAGCAGCAAATTCAAGTTCAACAATAATCAAATTTGTCAGTTTTTTTTCTCAGAAATGTAGTTTTTCATAAATGATTGAACACGTTGTTCATATCTATGTCGAGACTACAGGTCAGCACATTGTCCTGTTTATCCGATTTTTTCCAGGATGGATACTCTCAGTATCATTTCATTGGCTCCTCATCTACGATAGAGAGAGATAGACAACGACCTTACTCCTCCTCTCGAACCCCATCCATCTCTCCTGTACGGACGTCGCCCAATAATCGATCAGGTGAGTCCACTGTTGTATTTACTTCTGGCCTCTCTCTCTCTTTTTCTCCTTCTCTCTAGCTCTCTAAACCATCTCTACAAAGAAATCCATTACCAGATCAAAGAGCTTTTCTCCAAGCCTCTCCTGTCTCTACTGCTGCCTGTCCGTCTGTCTGTCTCTCTGCCATATCCTCTCCTCCTCTAAATCTCACTCTTTCTCTCTCTGGTTCTGGCGGGTGGGTGAGAACCCATCTCTCCTCAACCGAAAGATAACAAGTGAAGGTGAAGTTGAAGTGTACAAAGGACAATCCAGTCTCACTGAATCAGCTGCCACGCAGACTTAGTCACTTACCCAATGAGATGAGAACAGAGAAAGCAGAGACCAAGAGAGGAACACAGAGAAGGAGAGAGGATAACACAGAGAAAGATAAATATAGAAAGCGGAAGAATGACTCAGTTGAAGCAGTTTTATATTTAAATACAAAACCATTTAAAAGCAAAGTCATGATTTAATTATAGAAAAGCCATGTGGTCGTTAGTAGACCATCCACTGGAGCAGCTTGTACATTTTCACTGCTGGGCATCTTCACCAGGGGGTTGGTGTTTCTGCTCAAACTTGTAACGTGTGTGTGTGTCCATGTGTGTCTGTGTCCTTGTGCGGGTGTGTGTGTGTGTGTATGCATTTAGCGAGCGCCCCAACTTCTCCACGGGAGATGATGGCACTCAAGGAGAGAAAGACGGACTACGAGTCGACAGGCACCAATGCCAGTTACCATGGAAACAAGGGCGAGCACACTTCCAGGAAAGACGCCATGGCAGGTAGGAACACATCTTTCATACGCCAGCTGTTCCTTATTCGCTACTTCTGCTGTCTATTCGGATTCAGAGTAAGTCGAAGTTCCATTGTTACTGTTGAGAAGCATCTGAAGTTGACCCATTGATAACACAGTACTTCGTCTCCCTGCAGTTCAGATATCCAGTGGAACGTCTACATTGTACAGGGGAGCCTATGTGTCTCCTACTGATGACCTCAAACACAACCAGGTGAGACAGCAACCCGAACCTCTGGAAGCATTGCTTCTCCAGGCACGATTCAAACCCACAGCTCATACAGGATTCATGCTTTATTCACCAGTTGAGGATTAGCCGTATCCGAGGCGTAACCTTCCTTGTGTCTCCGTCCTGCAGGCCAACCCCTCAGAGCCCTACCCTCCTTTCCAGAATCCTCCGGGAGCAGGCGGAGCCTACGAGGATTCCTTCTACGAGGACCAGGTGCACCAGCGCCCCCCACAGGGAGCTGACCTCAACATGCACCTGGGCCTCAAGTCCACCGGCAACTACGTGGACTTCTACTCAGCTTCGAGACCGTACAGCGAGCTCAACTACGAGACCAGCCACTACCCAGCATCCCCAGACTCCTGGGTGTAGGAGCGGGGTGAGGGAGGATGGGGGGGGGGGGGGGCTGTGGGGAGGTGTAGCGCTGCGTGACAGGGGAAAGGAGGAGGGAGGGGGGGGTCGGGACAAAAGGACAGGACAGGCCATGCATGTGCATGCACACCACCAAGACATTTCCTCAGCCGTTTCATTTGTTTCGAGCAAAACAGAAAGAGAGAGAGCGAGAGAAAGAGATGAAGATCGAGAACAAAGGAGAGAGAGAGAAAGAAAGAGAGAGAGAGAGCTCCCACATTCATAGGTCTTTCACGGGAGAGCTGATCAAGAGAGATATTGAGTGAGACGGTTTAAATCCAGAAAGAAAAGGCAGAGAAAGACAAAGAAAGAACGAGAGGGAAATCAGTGAGGCACGCATAGCATGGGTAATGAAAGAAAAAAGGACTAAAGGCATCAGGAAGGTGTTCTTGAGAGGGTTAATGATATCTTGGAGCTTTTTCGAGTGTTACTGAAATACCTTTGAGATAATCAGCAATGTTCAGACTGAGGACAGTTGTAAATATGTGGTAAATAGCAAAGAGTTTAGTAACATGAAGCACAAGAAAAATGACGAGTCATTCCGCACACACTAGGGAGTAGTGGTCACAAACTTTAGGTTACATACAGCTTCAATCTGTGTGCCCGCCGTGGCAAAGAATCGCTTATAGACTTTGTACCTTTTTTCATTTGTTACAGTTCTTTCTTTTTTTAATTTCTACTTTTTTAATTCTTAATTCCGGTGTAAAGTATTTGATGTACATTACAGAGATGCAAGTGCATTGTGTATATTACACAAAAGACCAGTGTTTCCTCTCTCTCTGTGGTTCCTACTAACCTTTATCTATTCCATTCCTAGAGGTCAATACTGTTTGTCAACAAACAGAACCCTTGCCTAGCAACCCACACAAAAGTATGTCAGCGGCAGAATGAAGACCAGTCAGAAACGAAACATTGCATATCTGATGGTGTTGATCTGAGGGGGGTTGTAACAATAGCAAAACATCAGCATCATTCATCATCCCTGGTGCTCCTCCACTGCCTGTTGACTGGTTTACCCGCCGTAGAAAGACTCCATTTCCCAACATGCTGTGCATTGTTTCGTGTCCCTTGATCACCTTGACATGGACCATGTGTATCTCCCACAACCAAGCCTCCCTGTGAACTGTGCTCATTGTCAGTTTTTAAAAACGTGCCAAACGTATTTGTCTCGGGACCCTCGGGGGATAACATGGAGCTTCTGTTGAAGATTCCGCTCAACAGCAAGTCCTTGGTTCTAATGATGCCAGTTTGTAAATGCTTTTTTTTAATAATGTGTTTTAATTGAATAAAGCTGTGTATACTGTAACAGGACTGGGTCACTACCAAGGAGGGGCAAATGTCTTTGAGAGCTTCATTCCCTCCAAAGATGTACAAATTAGATGACTGTGTTGTACAATAATCGATGTTTGAGAGAAGAAGAAAAAAGAGATTGGTGGCAATTACGTTCATGGTAGAAAACTGTTAATAGAGTATGAATATATATTATATAAATATAAATATATACTTTTTATGTGCAGATGTGGATGTCACTTATAGCAGCAACGAAAAGACTTAAAAAACTACATGTAGGATTTTGTTCACATAGATTTTTTGGTCTACACACTAAAATGTTGAATTTGTGTAGTCATGTTGTTGCTATGTGATATAGGGGAGACCAGGGTCTGCTTTAGGTCTACATGCAAGTCACAACACTACAAGACAAGGTGCTACAGAACTAGACATACCAATGTGTGAATATTTGGTGTTAACAGTTTCCTGGCACTTGATGTCCCTAAAGCATTGACTAGTTAACCACAAAATAAAGAACTGAAGATCCTTTCAAATAGACCTACAGTAAAGTAAACAACTAGTTGTTTACTTTACAATATGTTGAGTTGACAATATGCTTCCGGTTCTGTAGTTCAATACTGCGTTATACGGAGGTCATGGACTTCTAGGAGAATGAATTCTATTCGTTATAACACATTGTATTTGTTTACTTTAGATAAAAATGCAACCCCTGTGTTTAAAATGGACCCCTCTCCGAAGGACCTTCCCTCCTGCATGACACAATGTCATAGGTCCACTTCTTCTGATCCAATGTGCTATTAAGTTCAAACAGACTAGGACTAGCCTGGGTCGTCAAGTGCATGAGCAATTATTCCAAGAGTAAACGTTAATCAAAACACTTATGGAACCACAGAATTCAAAGAAGGATTCAATTTACAAACCATTCTTACACAGATCCCTGGTCTCCCCTACTGTACTGTTTAGAAGTCTAGACATCATCTGCAGATGCTTTCAAAAGGAACAACGATGCAATTTCCCCCGACTGGTGAAACGACACGACTTGTCCTATTGAGGTACCTTCTATGTAGTCAGCATATGGAGCCAGACCATGTCCTTGTGAAAAGTAGACAGAAATCTGACTAAACTGTATGGGTTACAAACGTCAGTAACCTTTTTGTTGCTAGACAAACGTGTTTTAAAAATAAAAGAAAAATGTGAATCTTTCTATTGCCTCAACAGATTGCAACTGCTACAAAGATATAAACAGACCATCGAAGCGCTTACAGTTTTTGGTGTTGTTTTTTCATGGTCACAGTTTCTCGCGTTTTCTTGTTCTCTGTCTCTGAAACGATCCATCTTGTGAGACGCTTCCTACAATCATTGTTACCACCTTAGATGAATAGGAACAGAATAAGATGTGGTGATTTGGCAAAGAAATCCACTTAGTAGTTGTGCTGGAACAAAGCAGGGTGCTAGGCTGATCAAGCAATCACCACCTTTCAGAAACGTCCAACGGGTGTCAATGAATACCTCTCTTCTCTCTCTCTCTGTCTGCCCATCAGAAATGTGCCATCTTATCAACAACAAGGTGCCTCATTTTCTGCATGGGCTTCTCCAGCCACACTTATCCAGCGTCACACAGGCTACTGTGCATCCACACACGAACATGACACCTGGGCCCGAGGGACACAAGCTCCAGGGGACATGCACAGTTGCACATAGAACAAGCCCATTGCCGTCACATAAAGTGTTTCACTTCTCTCTCATGAGAGCGCCCGATACTGCAGTTCCTTCACATAGCTCAAAAGAGCTTTCCAAAGCTTTAGAATATGACATGGAATATTCCATTATATCCCTTTAAATTTTAATTGCATGGCTAATCCTAGGAGAATCCATCATTCTGTGGCCGCTCTGTGTGTGTGTGTGTGTGTGTGTGTGTGTGTGTGTGTGTGTGTGTGTGTGTGTGTGTGTTTGTGCGTGTGTGTGTGTGTGTGTGTGTGTGTGCGTGCGTGTGTGTGTGTGTGTGTGCGTGTGTGCGTGTGTGTGAGTGTGTGTGTGTGTGTGTGCATTTGTGATAGAGCAAGAATAAGAGTTTGTGTGAGTGAGACAGCTGCCTGAGTCAGTCAAGAGTTGAATAGTCTGCAGTGTCCTCTAGTGGACTAGTAGAGAACTGTATATGCAGGTCAGGTCTTCCATTTTCTCCTGGATGGCCTACTGCTGCACACTGACTGACTGCAGATACTGTACAAGCTACCACAGTCTCTGAAGATGTACTCAGATAATAGGCAATGCATTTGATATAAGCTTCAAACAGTAACCAAAATGTCCTTTGCTTATGTAAGTCATGCAATTACATAACTTTGATGATTATGCAAATAATGTTATTCTACAAAAAGAGCAGTTACATAATCGCTTTGGACCATTTAGCATATACATTGATATTCATATGTGAAAGGGCGTGGGCAATACATAGTGTCTGTAGTTTTGATGCCTATCCACATTGACCAACTGCTACTGGAAATGTTGATTTAATAGTAAAACAAAACGACTCCCATTTGATTGGTCTGTTTGCCTTGAGACATACAAATAAGCTATATATAAAAACATATATAAGCTGTGAGTGAATACCCACTGTGTATGGTGTATGAGGTCGGCACAGACCCTCCACTCTCCTCCTGAACACTCCGTGTTGGCTCAGAGTGACCTGCCCTGTGCCCTAGCTGGAACCACTTCATTTAGTAAAGTTATGGCCTGACCAAGTGACTCTTATACAATGCAATGACATGCCAAGAACCATTCATTACTGCTCCCCTTTTGCCCCATCCGCAATCACCCACCCCTCCCCCTCACACCCGCCAAGGCTAATGGCATTTTAAGTGACTTGTCTTAAAGCAGAAATAACGTAATCTTTATTGACAGTTGAGCGTTCAAACAATCAACTGATAACATTTAAAATATGCGTCAATAATAGGCCTACCCCTAAAACTGCAACCTGCATACACAGAGAACTGTCTTGGAGAACACATCAAATGTGTATCAAATAAGCCAATAACACAAAGAACTGATCGATTCATGAATACAAAAAATACATCTGTACGAAGTTCAAGTATTAGTTCCTCCCTTTGAGAACACTTAAATTATATTCCAGATAAGTAGCACAAACGGAAAACTTCTTTCTTTCTTCCAGCTGACGCAGTTGTATGAGGTCCACAAAAATCCAGGTCTGTCGGTTTGTTGCTCACCAGAGAATTCCAGAGCTAAAGGATGTAAAGGGGCACTTCAAACAAAACATGCCACGTCACTCAGTAAACACATGGAGGTCTGAGGTGGCCTGTCCATTTGTGAAAGACCAAGAACGACAGCGTGTGTGTGAGCGAGACAGCTGCCTGAGTCAGTCAAGAGTTGAATAGTCTGCAGTGTCCTCTAGTGGACTAGTCCACTCCGAGTCCAAGGAAGTGCTGCTGGAGCACTCTCTCCTCCTCCTCCTCCTCCATGTAGGCTAGCATGTCCTCTAAACCTCACGTTGTCTCTCATCCTTCTTCAACCGAAAGCTCCTTCTCTCCCCGTCCTCCCTCACCTCCTCCTGTTGGTAGGCGCCCGTCTCTCACGGTCCTCCTCCGCCCTCCTCCTCTCCTCCTTTATGGCCTTGTAATTCCACTTGGGGATCTGCAGGTGGCTGTTTTCCCTGCTCCTGCGCTGCTTCTCCAGGTGGTTGGCGTTAGCCGGAGCCTTGCAAAGCCTCACCTTGGGCACCACCATGCCCGGCCGCACGCTGCTCCGCCTCATCAGGTGGAGCGGCAGCAGGCTGGTGCGGCGCAGCGCCACCGTCGACGCCGACATCACGTCTCCCATGTCCCGGAGGACCTGCGGCTGCAGGCTGGACCGCCGGTCCGTCTTCTTGGGCACCAGGAGCACGCGGGAGTTCTGGAACAGTCTCTTGTAGTTGTTGAGCCTCTCCGGCCCCAGACGCTTCAGCTCGTCCAGGCGCTGCTTCCTCAGGATCTCCTGCACGGCCAAGCGGCGCTTCCCCACGCACGGCGGGCTGCCCGGCGCCACCGTGCGGCACACGGGGGCGACGAGAGGGCTGACCAGGCTGGTGGTGATGCGGACCGTGTGGTCGAGGACTCCGTCCTCCAGCGCGTTGGTCTTGGTGCGGAGGTTGAAGGAGCAGCAGTCCATGGCCATCTGGGAGATGCGCCGCCAGCAGGACTTTGGCTCCTGGGCCTGGGCCACTAGCTCCTGTAGGAGGGGCCACTCCAGCCGGTAGGCGTCGCAGAACTGCTCGGCGCACGGCTGCTCCATCAGCCGGGTCATCAGGGCGGCCGTGTCGTAGCGGCCGGTGAACAGCGCCCACTCCCGCGGGGTCATCTTCCGGCCGTAGTCGCGGGCCTCCACGTCCCCGCCTAGAGCAGAAGCAGACACGCTAGACACGTGGAACCTGTGCTGAAAACACACGACGCACGCGACCCGTACCCTCTACAAGCGACATTGTGCATCATGTCACGTGTAAGTGTACGTCTAATAAAAACACTGTCTCACGTGGTCGAGAGGTTGAGAACTCTAAACATTAACTCTAGCCAAGAGAGTTGAAAGACGGAATTAACAAAAGACGTACGACTAGTTATCGTTGTGCCTGTTCAAAGGCAAGTGAAAATACAAAATGGGAAAGGGTGGGACCTCGTCCAATTCATGTTTTACCTGCCATCATGAGAGCCCTGACACAGTCAGCCCTGCCCTGCATGGCTGCCTTCATCATGGCTGTGAAGCCGTGACAGTTCCTCCGCTCTAAGTCCAGGCCAGGGAAGTAGTTGAGTAAGTAGTTGGAGATCATGACGTGACCTTGAGGTGGAGGAGCAACAAACACACAAGTTCATACAGCACAGCACCACAGGAGGAGGGAATTGTGACAGGACTTGAAATGAAAGGCTAGACTTCTGCTGTGTTTTACGACAGCAGCAGAACCAAATGAAAGACAACTGAGAACGTGTGGATGTGTCTCAATACTCTACAGCCTCCCTTTCTTGTCTTTTTCCCCCAACAATTACATAAAAACACAAGGGCAAGTAAAATCAACATGGAAGCACCCCAACAGGAATACCTCCATGGACATACCTGTCAAGTTCAAAGGTTTTGGAGCAGAATGAATGAAGTTGACACAGAGAAGACCATTGAAGACAATTGAGGCACACCCTCATAGTTATGGTACCTGCTTGAACAGCTGTGATGAGGGCTGTGTTGCCCTCGTTGTCTTGCCAGTTGATGTCAATGTAAGGACATGAAGCAAGAGCAATAACCACATCCACGTAACCTTGGTAACAGGCCAGCATCAACCCAGACTGAAACAAACAAATCATCATCATAACATTAATTATTTATCCTTCTCATCATTCATTATACATTAAGGGTTTGATTTTAAGGAAGAAACATTGCTGTTTTGGGGATACAATATTTACAGATTTGGTATTGGCATTGAGATCATTCTGAGAGACTTTCCTTGAGTCAATCCAACACTGCAACAAGCTTTCCAAGCTGAATAATGTACATTAAGTTTAAAGGATACATCAGTAATGACTTTGTTTAATCTCATTTACCAAGCTAAACATATGTAGAATCAACCTCACAGCCCCACAGTTATTCACATTTGTACATGTTGCACCTTGTGAGTGCTACAGTAGCTAACATGTTGCAGATACCTATGCCAGCTGCAGCATCGGCAACTACGTCTGCTAGCGTGTCTGACGTGAGGTCATTGAGGGCCTTGATAGTCTTAAGACCTGAGTCTGATTGCTCTTGATCCTCAGATTCCTCACCAGGGTCAATTGGATCTATAGCTTTGCTTTTCAAGGTGCTTCCTCAACTAGCTAGCTAAGATTATACTACAAAGACAAGTATGGTTTGCATTAACTGACTAAGGCCCAAAATAATTAATCTGTGTAATTTTATGTGTTATAGATATTATTATGCGTGGTGCTTTTTGTACTCTATCCAACCACATGAAACATATGTGTTGTGAAACTGTTTTAAAGTTTGTTTTAGTGGAATTCCATTAATGAGTATAGAATGTAGAATGTATGTCTTTGTCTTAACTTTGTTCAAATGAATTTGGTTGATTGTGTGGCCCCATGGACACTAGGGGAGTTTATCCAGTATGTTCTCAGGGTCTGAAGTGCCCAAGCTCTTTTGTTGCCTAGTTCAATATTCTAGAAAAAACACTCCCATTGTCTTAGGCTCAAATGTGACCCGTTTCAAGTTAAAAATATTTCATAAATATTATCCTTTTTTTGGAGCAAGGCTTCTAAACAGATATATAAGCCCAGCCATAACCAATCTTTTTAAGGTTCCCAGCAGGTGCTGACAGAGCTGGGAACAGATGACCCTGGGAACATAGGATTGACACTAGGTAACAAATAGGGTTGTGAAAGCAGCACCGAAGGTCATTGGTGCAGAGCTCCAGTCGCCATAGCGACTTCCACATCACACGCTGCTGCAGCAGAGCCCTATCCATCACCACAGACACCACCCACCCAGCTGTCATCTGTTTACACCGCCTACCTTCAAGAGGCGGGACATCCTGACAAGAACAAACAGGTGTCGTGAGAGCTTCTTCCACCAGGCGGTGGGAATACTCAACAAGTGTTGAGTAGTCAATTGGCCACCCCAGTCTGGACTGTTCCCCCCACACCCTGCCACCACCTCACCTGGGTCACACCCCCCTGAACATCCTGCCCCCCTACCAGACTATAAACCACCCGACACCTCTCACCCCAGTCTCTCCACAAGTCACCCTACATCCACTTAAATCCGGCCCAGATTGTTAGGTTATTTTTAGCTGAGGTTATTCTCAGTTGTTTAATGTGAATTATTGAATGAGATGGAAGGAAACCTACGTACCGTACAAACACAGGGAAAGGGGGGAGTACTTAGATAAAAGGAACTTAAGGTGGCACTTGCTGTCTAACAAGCCCTTTCTGATCCCTTTGGGAACACAAATATAAGTCTGAGCTAATAGTCTTTCACATGACCATCTGTCTGCTGCTGCACTACACCCTACTGGTCCTTCATGACACTGCACTGCAGGTGAGGATGTCAGAGTTGATCGCTGGGTTAACTTTGTTTGTTCAGTTGCTTTTTAATGACAATTCTCCCCACTGTACTGCACGTTAGTGATTATTGGGAATTAAATACAAGTCCCTGCTGTTGAAATGTCCCTTCTGCGACAAAGCCAGTTAATTGCATAACAGGACTGATAATATGAAAAAGACCCAGAGAAAACAAAATGAGCAGTGCAGTTGTCCAGTACTGCTTATTCATCACATTTATCAAGAGAGGTTATACTGTGTGTCTCAATGGGCAGAAGTGACATACCGTAGTTGAGATAGTATGTACTTTGTTTGTTGTTCACTCCGGCTTAGCCAGAGCTAGACCTGGGATCTTTGTCAGCGTCACATCATCACATGTGCCATCCATCTGACGCAGATACAGCTTTGCAATGCTGATTTAGCAACAAGCTGGACATCCGCTTCCATCACACATATGCAATTCAATCCCACTTTTCATTGTTAGTCAGATGAACGTACTAGTGACTGGTTATTGGCCTATCTGCTATGTTTTACAAACAGGTTTTTCTTGGAGGATTCCACAGCAGACTTTTGCAATCTGATTAAGACATGATTACGTTTTTAATGTTTAATTGAGGTAAACCTCTGATTCTGAGAAATGTACTCTGGAATTACAACACTGATCTATAAAGAGCTCAGTAGATTTATATTTGGATAGTTTGGCACCTTATGTGTCTAGGTCATGTCAGAAGTCTTTTGTGCCACGTGTGACATGACACTTGTATTTGGCTATGAAGGCACAGAACAGGTTTCAACTCCAGTTAAAAGTTGCCTGAGAAATGCAGACTACATGCCAAATGATGTATCCAACAGTATGATTCAGCAGTAACATAATCCTGCAACTAGCAGGCAGCAGGCCACTCCTGTCATTAGCACACTAATAGTATGTCAGTGACTAAAAGTGCCTTTAAAAGTCAAAGGGTAGTTACCATTGCACTGCAACACTGATTACTGGAGCTGCCTCCAAAAGCATGCACCTAAACACTGATCTCTGAGCATTTCTCTAGTTCTTGTACACTCGTGATGCCACTGGATCAGAGTTATATCAGTTGATACAAGTCTTGGTTCTTCACTTGGCTGATATCTTGGTGAACTCTTTAAAAGCTAAACCATGATTATGGGCTGCCTGGGCACTATGTCCCAGAGCAATCCCCCACCCTACCCATCTGTTTCCTGGGCTTAACCAACTGATCTGTGTCTTAGCTAGCACTGAGTCTTTTTAAACATGAGTATCTGTACCTCTACTTGGTTGGAGGGTGTGTGTACTTTTGCCATCTCTGTATCTCTCAGCAATTTTTGTAACTCAGCACATGATTGTGTGCTTCGAAATGCTAAAGCCACAGTGTAATCTGAGGGCACTTTCTGTTTTCTACTGTACTCTTCTGTACACTGTACAGTCTTGCAATGGAGTTATTTCAGTGTTTGACAACAAGTATTAAATAAGTGCTGGGTAGTGCTTGTTTACTAGGGACAAACATTTTCCAGTTAAACCCAATGCACTACCCAACGTACCTCAAGCGCAGTGTTAAGTTCCAGAGTATTATATCTCTTGAGTTCTAGAATGTATGGGAGTTCTAGGCTGTGTGTGGATTTTGTACGTGAAGTGCGAGAGTTGTGTTGAAGTGCGAAAACCTACTCTTCTGTTTTTGTCTGTTTCCTTGACCTCTTCCTCCTTCAAGCCCTGCCGTATCATGATCTTCACAATGATGGAGTTGTTGTTGCTGCAGGCCTTGAAGAAGGACACCGATTCAGGGCTCTCCTGGATGGGCTGTGAGAACAGGTGGCTCTTCCCCTGGTTCTCCGGCGAGTCATCCTGAGGGTAGAAGGAGTCGTCGGAGGCGATGCTCTGGCGGTCGGGGGGGAGATCTGGTAAGGAATCAAAGTCAAACTCCTCAAACTCCTGATAAATGTCATCGTCGTCGTCGTAGTAGTCGTCGGCCTCGCCGGCGTCTTCACCGCTGGAGCCGTCGTCTTCGTCCGAGAGGGACAGTTCTGGGGCCTCGTCCTCGTCAGGGCCCTTGCAGGTTCCCAGGGTCACCCCCACCCTGGCCCGTCCAGACATGCCATTCAGCTGCACCTTTACAGGAGTCCCCCCGCCTCCTGGGTCATCCGTGATCCGCACCATTCAAACCGTCAATCCCGGGCCCCGCCGCTTGAGCGAAACACTTGAATCATAGAATTTTGAGAATGCTAGAATGTTCACGGTCACACTGGTTCAAATGAGGTCACAAGCAACACAGCACAACACAGCACTCTCCGTTATCTCTTAAACGTTCAACAGACATTATGAGGTATGGAACATCCATTGTAATGTTTCAGAAACCTTCCTTTCAGAAGCGATGGTAATGGTTCAGGACTTCTTTACATCCACCAGGCTTTACCAACCTGTCATTAACCACAATGTTGACAGCAGATTCTCATTATCCTTGTGTAACTGACGCCAACTAGCAACCAGTAGTCCTGTAGACTTGAAATGTATCTATTTTTCTAAATCTCGATCATCAAGGATGTCCCATTAAAAAAAAGCTCTTTAAGTGCCAATCTTTCTGTAGATAAATTAGCTCCTCTGTCTCCTACTCCCTTGTGTCTGTATGAAAGTTTTTCAAAACTGTTTCTCCTAGCAAGAGCGACAGCAGAGAAGCAGTTTCTAAACTGACACTCAATAATCTCCTTAGAATCTCCCTCTCTCTCTCCCCCTTTCTCGCTCCTTCTCTCTAGCTCTCCCTCGCTCCTTCTCTCTCGCTCTCTCTTTTCTCTCGCTCTCTATCTCACTCTCCCCTGCCTCCCTCTCTCTTTCTCTGTCTCTCTAGCCTCTCTAAATTTCTTTGACTTCATTTTTGGTCTAAATTGACACCCTATTCTGAATGATATAATGCATTGTCGTGTCAAATTTGTTCGTAAAACTATGAGCGTACAGACGCACAGACTGCAATTTAATGTGCTGTCAGCTGTAGATGTGCAGGTGTCTTTCTTTAAAGCAGTGTTAACATTGCCGTAAAGGCAATAACCTGCATGCCATGTTTATTGAACATTGGTTAAAAACATCGAACTCTAATGACGTTAGTTGGGATTCCCTGGCTTTTTCACAATACCAGTCCTGCCCCCTCCAGTGTTTGCTTCATTTGCATGTGACCCTAATCTTTTACTGAACTGTGGGTCATTCGGCTGAAAGATAATTGGATGCAGCAAAAATAACACTGCCCGGCAAGTTCATTTGTCAGCTAAAAGTCATCCTGTCCAGACACTACAACTGGCATTTGATGATAGTTTGTTGCAAGGCTGTTTTTTCCTCGATGGCTCGACCTCAAATAAACCCTCACCGGGAGTATTGAGGTATTTTGATGATTTGACTTTCGTGGCCAGACTAGAGATAATCAGGGCTCTCAAATCTCATGCATTCGCCATGAGACTCGCTTATCAGCCATTTCTCACGCTCTCACGCAACACAATTGTATTTCTCACGCATTTCAACCATTTATCAGGCTGAGAAATAAGGTATAACTTGTCCCGCTATATACAATTATTGGACGAGGAGCAGGCATACTGAGATGATAGTTGTCTCGAGTTATACCGAGTAAAAAGCCAATCAGAAAACATCACCAGCAAACACAGGAACTTCTGCTCTTCGCAAGCTATTCGTACTCCTTACGAATGTTTTTACCAACAGTATCAGATCCATTCCAGATGTATTTTACGACTAAATCCGTTTTGAGATTTATACATCCAGGTTACGTAACCCAGAATGAGCAACGAGTTTGACACTGAAAGTAATAATTACATGTGACCATTAGTGCTTCAAATAGTTCCACAGCTGACATGTCTTTTAACACCCGAAGTCTCCGAACATAATCCTGTACATGTAAAAACGAGTAACAAACAACAAGCTATCATGCTAACTATATTTATTTTATTTGTATTCAAATTATTTTATGGCCCAAACAACAAAACCCTTTCTCCCACATAACTAATAAAATTCCATGAAGGGACTATAGAGTGATATTGATTCTCATAGAACACAACTGGTATGTATTGTTTTGTTCAAATACATCCACCCCATAAAAGGTGTACAAAATCCAATGACATTAAATAGCAATTGCAAATAACATTAAACCTGCACTTTAATGCCTGTACCACCTGTTGTGTGAAAATAGCATAGGCCATTATTGTAAATCATGTTCATAACTAACCAGCTTGGGTTAAATAAATTATAAATAAAACATTTTCATCTATGTGACACTGAATCAAAATGAATGGTTTTCATTCATTCATTCATCCATTGTCATCCCCAGAACATTCAAGGCTGTACAATTACACAGGTCGAAATCCCTTACAAATCATCAAGTGTACTTGCATATGCCACTAATTGCACATATAAAAATAGAACATTTGCTTAGAAATTAGTTTTAAGGTGAGAATTGTCCAGCTTTGTCTGTGTAGATACTCCTAGTCAATTGCTGGATCTCAACATACAGTATGCTCACACTGGAAAAACTTCAAATTCAGTCACAGACACTCAATATTACAAATTAAAATAGCCATTATTTGTAACCTTACAATAGACTAAAGTTTTATTTTAACATAACAAATATTCCTTTATTTACAAACCCAAGCTATCAAATCAATGTTCAAAACTGAACTCAGTCTCAACAGGAACATCTGAAATTCTGTTTTGTTGTGTGGTGTTATCACCACAAAGAAATACTGATGTTATGATTGCAAAAATAAAAATAAAAAAAATAAATGGCATTGAATCAACACTTGCTGAAAGTGCAAAATATCTATACTCTGAAACTATTCCCCATCATAGCCCCTCGTGTTTGGCTGGAGGTCTGCAGAGAGAAGACATCATCACACAATTAAGGAAACTTCTCTCACACTAATGCTGTAAACCACACTGTCCAAAAAAAAAAAAAAAAAAAGTTCACTAATAAATACAAAAAACGATGTGAAGCTGGTTCTGGCATTCACTGTCTCAGTCTCGTTCCTCAGAGGATGATCTTAAGTCCCGAGGTTAGATAGAATGTCTCTGAGGCCAATTAAGATTGTAGGTCAGGCACACCCATTGTAAAGTTGAACATAAAGTTAGAAACCACTGTGGCCTCCAGCAGAGTCCAGGACATCAACACTGGGCTGTCTACGAGTCTCCAGAGTACTTTAAAAGGTCAGACTTCCACAGCTAAGGTGTCTGATAGCAAATCCTCTCTTCCTATAAATCTGGGACAAAAGCTATTAAAAGAAAAAAAACAAGAACTGACTGAATGCCAGGAAGATGAGGCTAAGCTGTTTGTGAACAGCATTACCAACTTCCCTCGCTCATTTGGCAGTAGCAGGCAATTGTGCCAAACTCGTAATGACCGGCACCTAGAGGCTAGTCATTCAATACACCAAAATATTGTTAGTTCACTCAGTTGATTTTATGTTTTTGTGTCGCTTCTTTGAGGCTCAGGTTGACCTCGCTTGTGAGAAGGGAACGTCAGGGCAGCATCTAGTTGAGAGTAGAGCCACTGTGTGCTCCAGAGGGGCTCCTGCCTGTCTTGCGTTCGTAGTTCACCAGTCTCTGCCCAACTAGGTACCTGGAGCAAAGACGTAATGCTTACAGGATTTCGAGTCACAATGCTTCATAAATATTCAATTTGTACACTTTTCAATGCAGTTTCTTTAAGTCCTGTGTATAGTATGCTATTTAAATCACAGTTTCCAACAGATTCATTCATTAAATAAAACAAACATGTGCCGTGTTGTCCAGCCACTCACTTATCGTTCTTGATGTGTTCGTAGAGGCGTTTGAACTGTCGGATCTGAAAGGAGAGGATCCCGAGCAGAGCGACCACCATCAGCAGACACGGGTAGATCCTCCGGCTCACCAGGGTCTGCATCTCCAGGGTCACCCCTGAGAGGAAGAGGCCTGGTTAGGTCCCAGCTAGTCCTGACCTCCTGTCATGAACACCCGGTACACTCCATGTACACACACACACACACACACACACACACACAGACTGACCTAGTAAGGGTACTATTCCACTTGCAATAGTGTAGGGTACACAGAGAGACAGGAGCAGAACTGTGATGACAGGAGCAGCCAACTTATGGACGATGAACTGGAGGTCGATCTGTCGGATGCCGTTGGCGTACACCTAGAGGAAGGATAAACCACAGTCAGGCAGGCAGCTGGACCTCCCACACCTCCTGTGTCCTTGTCCCCCTGTGATGCAGCTATAACGCAGAGAGGGACCGACCTGTTCAATGACAGTCTTCAGCCACCACTGAGGTCCCATCAGAGTGATGGCAGCGATGATCTTAGCGTGGAGCACTCCCAGAGCCCAGTCCTGAAAAAACACCCCAACAACACACATGTCCAGGTCACTGCTCCAGTTATTCACCTCCTGTGGTCTTGTGTGATCAGTTTGGCGGTGCGAAATGAACTCAATTGTGTCATCTAGTTGGGAGTTCTGCTCTGGATGGTCGTATGTAGTGATGTGGCTGTGTTACGCAGTCCTACGACAGGGTGAGGGTTAACAGCGAGGCGCTATGCTGGCCATATGAGCATCCCGTACCTGCCAGGGGTAGAAGAGTGGCGTCTGGTCCAGAGGAACTCTGAGGGGAGCAACAATCACCAGCTCGAACAGCAGGCCCAGCAGCAGAGGAATCACACCCGCTAGGAGCACCGCGACGATCAGGGTCTTGATGATCTACACACACACACACACACACACAACACAAGCACAAAAGCACGAAAGCCCAAGCACGCACACACACAGCAAGAGAAAAGGTCCCCATTAGAACCCAACCCTGATCATCACCACCACGTCAAAAACACCTTCAACGACCACATCCAGTGTCACAGCCATGAGCAATGATAGTGCGTTAGATAGTTTTGTCATTACCGTTGGGGAGGGCATTACCATGAGGGTCCACTCGTGGACCTTGAGCATGATGATGTTGCGTCCCCGAGGCATCCAGGCCAGCAGGACACTGAAACCTCTGATGGACAGCCAGCACACGTACAGGCCGCATGCTGCCGTGTACAGCTCGTGGATCTTGGAGCTACCCATCCAGAAGGACATCAGCCAGCGGCCCGCACACACTGGAGGGGCGAGGGGGAAGGCGAGGGAGAGAGGGAGAGGTGAAGGAGGTGAGACAGGTAGACTTGTAGGATGAAGTGCGATTCTGAAACGTGTGTTTGTGGGTATTTTCACTTCTGTGCGGGTGTTGTTTTGTTTAACTATCCTAGTGGGGACATTTTCTTGTCGGTCCTCACAAAGATAGTAAAACAAAGTGTGTGTGTGTGACAGACCTGGCAGAGTGAGGCACACCAGGCTGGCCAGCAGCAGTGTCAAACACATGAGCACGATCAGCAGCACGATCTACCCAGACAAGAACACAGGTTAGTCACAACCAAAGCAACACCCATGACCACTGAGGACTACATTAGACGTATCTGCATTGATCTTTAGACAACCAGCAGCATAACCATATTTGGGTGAAAGCTACTTCCTGATTGTGAAGAAAGACTGACTGATTGGCTGCTGCTCACCCTGACAATGAACCTGGTTGGTCGTTGGTATGGCTGGAAGCCTACAGGCCCGCCCTGCTGCAGGATGGCCTGATGGGCGGCGTGTAGCCCCTCCCCTATGCCTGGAAAGGCATGGTTGTTGTTGCGACCGGGGAGGTTGTTGTTGTTGTGATGGTTGGCATCATTGTCCTCCTCCCCCGGTTCCCCCAGCAGATAGGAATGGAGGTCTCTGTGAGGGAGGGAAGGGGAGGGGAGAGGGTATTAAGTAAGTATTTTTGCAGTCTGAATGTGTGGTTATGAGAAGGAAGCAGTGTGTCCGGTGTCGAGGGAGAGACTCACAGCAGGTAGCCAGCAGTGAGGGTCCAGGCCCGGACCAGACCTTTGAGCCACTGGCGTGTGTGTCCCTGCTCCAGCAGAGCAGGCAGAACCACCTGTAACAGCAGCAGCTCCAGGGACAGCTCGCTGACCGGGGCGTCACTACACAGACATGGATCAATGGACAAAACATTTAACAACCAAATGAGAAGCTCACAGGACAGGGGCTGTACCATTTCCACAAGTCACCTAGCAACCATTCAGTATGCAGCTCAATGACTGACAGTTCCCCTACGATTCCCACCTGTAGAGCATCACATTATACGGGAGGAAGGCCGGGAGAAGGAGTTTGATGATCCGGATAGGAAGCCACAGCATCAGCAGGACTATGGTTCCAAACACGACCTGGAAGCGGAGCAGGGAGGGAGGGAGGGCTTTATAAAAGACATGGGAAAGAGGACAGGAGACAAAGAGAGAGGAAAGGAGAGGAGAGAATACGTAAGAAGATCTTGTTGACCCACCACGGAGAGGATGAACCTGCGCAGGTGTCTGTAGATGGGCAGGTGGATCATCTCCTGGACTGGGTTGAAGTCGGGATCGTTCAGGTTCCGGAGGAACCACAGAACGCCAGGCCTCAGCACCTGCACAGACAAGGATTTAGTGGACAAGGATAAGAACCAGTGGTATAGCTCACCTCCTGATAAGTATGGCTGTCAAGACCTACCTCTCGCAGTAGGAGGATGAAGGAGGCAAAGTAGAAGACATAGACCATTCCTACGAGCCAGTGGAGGAACATGGTGGTGCCCGGGGCAGACTGGAAACTCACCTCCCGGTCCTTTAGAGAGGCATCAAACATCTCCTGCAGAACACACACATCATCTCAAGATGTCACCTGCTGCTGCGCACCCGTGTGTTACAGATGAACGAACGACCGTTTGTCCAATCACTGAGGCTCGCTAGGTGATTGACGTACCAGGGAGCAAATGTCGAGCCACCAGCCACATATAAGAGGGAACACGCCTATCTCCACAACAACCAGCAAAGAGACCTGAGGAGATGGATAGGACACAAGTTTTATTGAATCAATGTAACTGATCCACTGTAAAGTATTATGGGTCGTCATTACTCATGCCTTTTACCTTGACAACGATGTAGCACACTCCAAGCAGTCGTCTGGATCTCTGGAACCTAACCAAAGCAGCCAGACCCTAAGGTGACTGTTAAGGAGAACACCACTGTTGTGCATTTCAGTCTTTCATACTTCATAGTGACAGCACACACATGCACACATATATTGGACACACAGTGGAAGGATACGTGACAGCACACACATGCACACATATATTGGACACACAGTGGAAGGATACGTGACAGAGTATAAGAGTGGCTGCCAAGAGGATGTATCCCACAATGGTGGTGATGAGGCCCTCGAAGTGGGAGGCACGCACCTGGAACAGCACACAGCATCATTAAGAGACAACACCCTTCTACTGGCTGGACACTTTCTGTGTGGGTATGAACTGTACACTTACATTTTCTTCAAATCCAAGTCCCACCACAGAGAAATGCCCGATGTGATAAGGGCAGAACGCTATAGCAGGGAAGGAAGGTATATGGAGTTTAAATGCCACGTTACAGTGTGTAGTGTATGAGAAGCAGAAGAACAAGGGTAGACTTACCGAACACCAGGATGAAGAGAGTGTTCAACGAGACCACCCAGAACACATGCTCCTAGAAGAAGAATAGAGACATGGGATGACAAACTCATGGCAGTCCGTCATCGTTAGCTAGGCTCATGGGGATGTTTGAAATGTACAGTGGTGTCTGTTGTAGCTGTCCAACATTTTTGAGAACATTTATGACATTATTATCGTAAATGAACACGTACTAGAAACACCAGGGAACCATCAAGACCCAGCATCTGTGATTTCAGAAAACAAATGTATTTTTTTTTAAGTACACTTTATACAACAAATTACAATAATTTGTATGGCAGGATGTCAAGTTCTTTAAAATTGCATATGCAGGCAGTAAAGGCTAAGCTATTCCCACTAGTGATATATTTAATCTATTTGAATTTAAATACAGTTGAAAGTCAATGACAACAGGTACTGACCCCTAACTCAAACTCACCCTTTCCCATGTCAACTCCTCTGCAGCCCTGTCCCACTCCAGAGCGTTCCAGTTCAGGTCATCTAGAGACACATACCAAGCAGTCACTGACACACTGCTGAAAGACCTGGCACGACACACACAATCCAGTTATGTGCAGTGAAGACGCCCAAGTCACTGTAACACACCTTGTCCTCCATTGTTGCCATCCACTCCATCATCTGCTCCGGCCTCGTCCTCATCCTCGTTCTCCAGCTCCCCGTCCTCCCCTGGGTCTAACCCTTCGTCAGGGGCCTCCCCCCCTCCTGCCTGCTCTCCTGGGGGGTCAGCCCCAGGGCCGGGCTCCCTCTCTCCTGGACCCTGCTGGGGAGGGGAAGAGGCACCAGGGCTGGGGGTCAACTCTGACACGATGCCACTGAACTACTTCAGATGTGCGTGGCCTCAATGTCGAGCATGATGAGGTTGTCTGGTTTGCTCCTAGAGCTTGTTTCCCGGCTGCTGTTGCATTTGACAGGCTATGGCTAGCACACTCTTGACTACAGAATCAAATATATGAGATTCATAAAAACTTCAGATTTTGTTCTCATTCCTACCTCTTTAAGTTAATGCTGTCTTTCGTTTACCTCATTGGGCCGTGCTGGTGGGTTGGGAGGCTGCTGCTGGTTCTGCTCCAGCCAGTGGGGGGCGCCACCATGAACGATCTGCTCTCTGAGCCAGACCAAACTAATGAAGGCACATAGTGTGCACGTCACCACAAAGCAGCCTTGCAAGGAGTCCGCCAGCAGGTTCTCACTGTGTGGACCGACATCAGAGTACACTTGGGGTTAATGGGTGTATGAAGAAATGGTGGGAACAGCATTTGTAATGTCCTTTTGAAAAGATTCAAACGTGGTTTGAGAGAGAGTGAGACACACACACACACACACACACACACAATCACTTACGTGGAGAGCATATCTAAGGGTAGGGTGAGGAGTGAGCTCACAGAGCCAGTAAACAAACACTTGTAGATTCGACCTGTAAAAGACACACACACACACATACACACTTTAGTTTGTATAGAACTCATTCACTCAACACACCCAATAAAGATGTCTACCTACAACGATTTTGCATCCTTTATTTAAGTTTAGCTTTACATAGAGGATGGATTTACATGCTGTTAAAGGAACCACTCCGAGCCAGGCGAATGCCACTAGAGTGTAGTGGAACCAGTATCTGACAGCTGTGCCCACACTTGTCACCAGGCCTGCACAAATGTCCTGGACAGGCAGTCTGGAAGGCATGTCTGGAGAGTAGACTGAACAGGAGAGAACAACAAGATCCTCAAGTGACTAAGTGACCATAGTGGCAAAGACTGACAACTTGGTCAGGGGAGAAAGGGGGTGAATGTGAGTCTGTGCGTGGAGGGAACAACTTACTTGGTGTAAAAGCAAATCTGTGTGTGCATAATTCACAGTACTCTTTTCTACTGTGTTTCAGCCACTGAACCAAGCTATAAACCAAAACAAAACAAGAGAGAGGCATGTCAAGTATATTAAGTATGATCAAATATAAAACATGTGTATGGAGAGTTTATGAGAGAAATGAACTGATCAACATAATTCGTTCAACCCGTACCAGTACCCTGAGGGTTGATTGTATGGGTTGAAGTGTACTTGAAGAGAACGTACCATTCCTGGTGGATGAACTTAATACTTCCAGTACAGACACAGGGGTGAAAGAGGGGCTTATCTTGGCTCCCCTCTGACCGACACACCCTACATATGTCTGCTGTTGGGCACAGGGAGAGGAATAAGAGGCAAAATACAGGATTTAGCACAGTGGTATGATTCCACGTACCTACAGTATGGATATCCTTTTGTTGGGAGACTGTTGGACTAGCTTATCATACTCGTTGCCATTAGCCTCGGCATATAATGTATTATTATTGGCGATACAAGGTTTACTGGACACGGAATATTGTGTGATATTATTGGTGTGAAAACTCCTAGCTATTGCTACTGTACAGTACATCGTGTGGCAGTTATCCGACACAAGTGCTGGATAGTCGCCTATACTACAGTAGTAAATACGTATAGCTCTATAGTTGCCCAACTCTTTCCTCACATATTTCGGGAAGTCATTAGCTGTAATTATTAAATAACGTTACAAGATGTATTGAGAACATCGTACTTCACGTACATAAAGTATCAGCACTAACATCAGCTAGTTAAAAAAAGTTACTACAGTACAGTTGTGGCGTATACTACCTTCCTCTGCGGTATCCATCTTGACAGCTTTGGCACAGCTACAGCAGCTTCGGCTAGCTAGCGGTAAAGCTAGCAGGCCAGCTACCTTATTAAGTTAGGTAAACCAAACACAATTCATGTCTAACTTGAGTATCAACGATTCTTGTACAGTTACAATGTAGCCAACTATTGTCGTCAACTATCAACTTTCTGTGTTATAATTTATATCAAGTCATATCAGATCCCACACTCGTTGTTTAGCAGCCTGAACATTCTGTCAGACCAAAGGTAAACATCGACACAATTGACAGGCCTACACATTTGAACCACTAGGTGACGCAGAATCATTAGCCTACGCACAAAAACGTCAACCAATAGTTTCACATTGTCTTTATTGTTAAATGCTTACAGCGAAATTGCGGGCAATATTTCAATCGAATTAACCAAAAGTAACATGATAAAGTTGCATGGAAGTTTTCATTTTATTTTTTAGATACATGTAAAGTCCAAATGTAGAAACATTTTGTAGACCTATATATATTTGCCATTATTGTCTTAGGTGCAGATGGTTTTGAATACATTCTTGGCTAACAATCTGTAGAATTGATCATGAAACAGCATTACTGTCTGTGTCGTGGGGCTGTGTTACTGATGGTGGAGTTACAGTCTGTTGAGTTCCTGTTCCACATCGTGATAAAAGGTTTCAGCGTTATACACCCACACAGTGTCTATGCCCTCCCCAGCTGTGGCATCAGGCACCCAGGTGGGAAAAGGAAATCGACAGGCAACCACCTTGGCTGAGCTCTGCAACTCTCTCTCCAGCTTGTCCTCCAGTTGGTCCATCTGAAAACAAATATCGTTGAGCACTGCTTGAAATATACACTCAGTTCATGTTATCTAGTGCTTAAATTGAACCTGACACACTTACCATTTGAGGGACTCCAAATATGACCACGTTGGAGTATTGAGCAAAACTCACCTGAAATGACAACCAAAGTCACCTGTTGCAGGAAGGCTCATTTCTACAAAAACTTTCTACCCTTCGATATTAAGGAGAGGACAAACGACACATGGAAGTAAAGGCAACTAAGGATGTCCTCTGAGGACCCACTCAGTGTATGAGAATAACTTTGAGACATGGTAAAAACCATGTGAGAATTCCTCTGCTTGATTTATTATGTGTCATGTACTGTATGCCAAGCATAAGCTGAAAGCATGACATAGCCTAGTCTCTGTAGCCAGCCTGATGCTAGTGATGATGAGACTAACCTTCCATAAGTCAGATATATGAAAGGAAGTGGAGCGATGAACTCCTTCTCTCCAGGCTCTGTAGCGAGAGTACCACACCAGCCATGGGTTCAGCTCAAACCCTGCAGCTCTGAATCCAGTCTTGGCAGCTGCTATGACCTGGACAGATAGAGAGTGCAATCAGTTTATATATTGACAGATGCAGGGCCGTAATCATAATATATATCCTCCCCCAATATTCAAATCTGGTCAAAATGTCCCCCCCAATATATTGATATAAAAATATAAATAAAATATAAATGTGATGCGTTACATCTGGCAACCACGCCCACTGTCCGAAATTATCATAACAAAAATAATCATATTCATAACTAAACGTAAAAAGTTTTCAGGGGGGGGAACCTCAGACTCCCCAGCAGATTTTGTCAACCCCAATGTTGACTCCATGGCTACGGCCTTGGACAGATGTGTAAGACAATTTCATCATGGAAGATAACTGTATCAGTACAGTTAATCTGTTTTATCCTGCAATTGAATAATGTAATTTTAAAAAAATCAGTAAGTAAAGTTATAATACTATTAAAAGGATGATATTGAGTACTCACTATTCTTCCATCACCACTGCCAATGTCAACCAGAGAACCTGATCTCGACTGCAGGACCCTCAGAACATTCTCAACCTGCGCCGAGGTTGCAGGGACAAACGGTAGGCACACCTTCCTCAGAGCTGGTGCAACAAACGGTCCCGCAACTGCATAAAGGGCGACCAAAGAACCCCCTACAAGCCCGGTGGCAATCAGTCCTATGCGCTTCTTTATGCCACTGTCGCTCACTTTATTTTGTGTCGCAGACGATTCAAAT